>NC_053390.1:252260848-252317596 GCF_905171765.1 Bufo bufo | reverse complement strand
TACGCTGTTCAAACTGATCTAGGATTGGGTGTTGTTGAAGGAAAACAGCAGATCGCAAACTCAAGACAGGTGACAGGATTGTGTCATTGTGTCATCGAATATCTGTCCAAGAGTTACCAACTGTAAGTCCAGCAAAAGTAATCAAGATCCTGAATCCAACTTTGCAGACATAAGTTCTAAAGAAAAGAGTGTATCCCAAGAAGACATAAAGTTCGTACACACTCTAGAGGAAAGTATTCAGCAAAATTAACAAGGTCATCTTGAAATTTCCTTACCTTTTAGTGAATGACCTTGTCTGCCAAATAACAGAAATCTTGCCCTAGCAAGATTGAAATGTTTGAAGAAAAAGATGGGAAGAGATCTCAAATTCAAGAATGATTATTTGAAATTCATGGAAGACATCCTCGAAGAAGGACATGCAGAGAAAGTTAATAACCAACCTAAAGAAGAACTGTGGTACATCCCACATCAAGGTGTCTACCACTCAAAGAAACCAAGATTAGAGTAGTATTTGATTGGTCAGCAAAGTATAATGGTGTTGCATTGAATGATCATCTACTAAAAGGACCAGATCTTACAAACGCTCTGCCTGGAGTACTTTGTAGATTCAGAAAGTATCCCGTAGCGGTCATGTGTGACATTGAAAAGATGTTCCACCAGTTTCATGTGAAAAATTAAGATAGAGACTTCCTGAGGTTTCTATGGTGGGAGGACGGAGTCACAGATACAGAGCCAGCAGAATACAGAATGAAAGTACACTTGTTTGGAGCAGCATCATCTCCAGGTTGCGCCAATTATGGTATGAAGTACCTGGCTAATCAGAATGAAAAGGATTGCCCATCAGCAGCAAATTTTCTGAAGAAAAACTTTTAAGTAGATGATGGTCTCATAAGTCTAGAGTCTACAGAATCTGCAGATCGTGTAAACCCATCACCACCATTTCTTTTTATAGCGGAATGGATTGCTTTGGCCTATTCATCACCAAGCAAAACCGCAAGGAGTACAAGAGATATGGACTAATATTTACATGTCTGAGTTCCAGAGCAATTCACCTGGAAATGTTAGAGGATATGTCAGCTTACACATTCATCAACACCTTAAGATGTTTCATAGCCATTAGAGGTGCCGTCAGAGAGCTTAGATCTGACCAAGGATCTAATTTTGTCGGAGCAAAGAATGAATTAAAGAAAGCTCAAAAAGAGATCGATAAAGAAAAAGTAACTGAGTATTTTTTAGAGAAACAGTGTGATTTTCATATGAATGCTCCACATGCAAGCCATACAGGAGGAGTTTGGGAAAGACAAATCAGAACTGTGAGAAATGTGTTACGTTCAGTGTTGAAAAAGAACACCGGAAAAATAGATGATGCTTCACTTAGGACCCTATTCTATGAAGTAATGTCTATTGTTAATAGTCGTCCACTTACAGTTGATAACATCAACGATACAACAAGTTTGGACCCTTAAAGGGAACCTGTCACCAGTTTTATGGTGTCCTAACTAAGGGCAACATAAATAAGTGACTGATTCGCTTAGCAAAATGCTGGGTCACTTTCTTTAATTGACTCAGTCAATCTGCCAACATCTTGTATTGAAAAGCTCCAGCTGATAATGATGAGTCATGAATGTTCATGAGCTCCTGACTCTCCCCGCCCACTTGCTGCTGAATGACAGTTTTTTTCCATATGAATCAGCAGCAGGTGGGCAGGGGAGTGGCTATAGCTCTGAATCAAATATACGCTGGACTCAACGACATCACGCTGGACTCAAATCAGCTCATTAGCATGCGGCATGCGGCATCTTTGTGTGTATATTATGAGGTAACCATCTGTCACACCAGTAAGTGAATACATCTAAGGCACTTTTTAGTAGTTAATGATTGTGTATAATTAGTTAGATTATAATCAAATATCCACATGACAGGTTCCCGTTAAACGCCCAACCATCTACTTCACCTTAAGTCTGATTACATACAGCCACCGCCTGGCAAGTTGAACAAAGAGGATTTATATGCTAAAAGGAGATGGCGAAGAGTTCAATATCTATCAGAATAGTTTTGGAATTGATGAAGGAAAGAGTACTAAATGTCAAACACCCAGAAGAAATGTCCAAGTTGGTAACATAGTGTTAGTAAAAGAAGAAGATTTACCTAGAAGTCAATGGAAATTGGCCAAAGTTCTTGAAGTTCAAAAGGATGAAGACAGACTAGTAAGAAGAGTGTTTTTACAAACAGGAGACTCAAAACTTGACAAAAAAGGAAAACGTCTCACTACTCCACTCAAGTTGGAACGTCTTATACAGAAGTTAGCTGTTCTACTTGAGAGTGATAAAAGACACTTGAAAGTTGAGAACCTGATGGAAAATTCCTCAAATTCATGTTCAAGTCCTACCACTAACATAGAATTATAGTTAATTTTGGTGGGAGTGTAGCTGGCCAGCTAAGACCTGTCCTAGTTTGCTAATATGCCTTATATGTGTATACAGCTAAACCTGCTAATAACCTTAATACAGTTCTTATGTTTATGTGTTAGAGACAAAAGCAGAGTTATTTACTGTGACATCATGTTTTGGATGTCATATAACTGTTATACACTGCCTGTCCAAAAAAAAAGTCGCCACCTGTTTTTAACTTAGCAAATAGTTATGAGCCTCCTATTGGATAATTACTGCATGGGCGATTATGTTTCAGCAGGCAACAAGTTATTTAACCCCAACTGGTGCAATGAGTTGCTTCTCATTTCTTAAACAACCATGTCGAAAGACACATCTCGTGGTCATGGAAAAGATTTTAGTCTGTTTGAGAAGGGTCAAATCATTGGCATGCACAAGCAGAGAAAACATCTAATTAGATTGCAGAAACTACTAAAATTGGGTTAAGAACTGTCCAACGCATTATTAAAACTGGAAGGATAGTGGGGACCCATCATATTCGAGGAAGAAATGTGGCGGGAAAAAAATCCTAAATGATCGTGATCGGCGATCACTTAAATGTTTGGTGAAATCAAATCGAAGAAAAACATCAGTAGAACTCAGGGCTATGTTTAATAGTGAAAGTAAGAGCATTTCCACATGCAAAATGCGAAGGGAGCTCAAGGGATTGGGACTGAACAGCTGTGTAGCCGTAAGAAAACCACTAATCAGTGAGGCAAACCAGAAAAAAAGGCTTCAATTTGCTAGAGGGGATAAAGATTGGACTCAATGGAAGAAGGTCATGTGATCTGATGAGTCCAGATTTACCCTGTTCCAGAGTGATGGGCGCATCAGGGTAAGAAGAGAGGCAGATGAAGTAATGCACCCATCATGCCTAGTGCCTACTGTACAAGTCTGTGGGGGTTTGTGCTATGATCTGGGGTTGCTGCAGTTGGTCAGGTCTAGGTTCAGCAACAGTATGTGCTCCAAGAATGAGGTCAGCTGACTACCTGAACATACTGAATAACCAGGTTATTCCATCAATGGATTTTTTCTTCCCTGATGGCACGGGCATATTCCAAGATGACAATTCCAGGATTCATCAGGCTCAAATTGTGAAAGAGTGGTTCAGGGAGCATGAGACATCATTTTCACACATTGATTGGCCACCACAGTGTCCAGACCTTCACCCCATTGAGAATCTTTGGGATGTGCTCGAGAAGGCTTTGCGCAGCAGTCAGACTCTACCATCATCAATGCAAGATCTTGGTGAAAAATGTATGCAACACTGGATGGAAATAAATCTTGTGACATTGCAGAACCTTTCGAAAAACAATGCCACAGCGAATGTGTGCTGTAATCAAAGCTAAAGGCGGTCCAACAAAATATTTGTGGTGGTGACTTTTTTTTGGACAGGCAGTGCATTTTGTGTTCACAGAAGCAGAAAAAGATAATATGCCTTTAAGATTCATTTTATAGTGTAAGGTAAGTTCAGTGACACAGCAGAAACAACAGAAAGCATAGTGTTAATCTGTTGCTGCTGGGCAGAAGTCTAGACCAATCACAGCCAGCTTCTCACACAGCAAGAGTTTTCACCAATTACAGCCAGCCTCACACATAGCCTGTCTGGGAATTCCCCCAGCTCCTGCTGCTAGAATCATTATTCACCAGAGACAGGAGCTGAAGAGACATTCACTCCACTGAGAGCTGAGTTTTATAAGAACAAGAGGCCAATAGAGGTATTTACAACAGTTATATAATGTTAATATTGTTATTATTGTGTTTAGAACTGTATACTGAACTAGATATATATCTGTTTACTTACAGTTCCACCAATTGCAACCATACTGAGCCATACAATCATACAATCCATACAAATTGCAAAAGCAAACTGCAATCTGCAGTAGAACTATTAGTTAGACCTCAGATATACCTCTCAGTGAGATCATAAAGTGCTTAAATAACTTATAGTGACAGTACCGATACTGAAGAGAGAAATATATCCACCATTTTATGTTGAATGACAAGATTGAACAGTTGAACCACCATCTTATGCATACCGCCATTTTGTGATATCTTTTCAACACGTGTTTTGTACATGGACTATCTGCTGCTGAGGCGGCAGTGTTATATATGAAGAAAAGTTGAAGTTAATAAAGAAGTTATTTGTAGCATTTGCTGTGCTCTTTGAACCTACTGTTTCCATAGAACGGTGCTAGAGGAATTACAGAGTAATAGACAGTCTGGTTAGACTAAAAGTGAGAGATTTCAAAATTCTTCTAATGCCACAGCGCAAAAGGCACTTCATAATGCTGCGCCTGCCACACCACCGCCTAATAAAAAATTACACTGAATGAATGTCACTGATATTTAGGATGCGCACACGTTAAACAGGAGGTATAGCGCAAGTAATGTTGCTGTCACCACCGCCTAATAAAAAATTACACTGAATGAATGTCACTGATATTTAGGATGGGCAAACTTTATGCAGGATATATAGCGCAGGTAATGTAACTGTCTGCAGCGGACACCGTCTACAGAAAAAGTAAACTGGATGTCACAGATATTTTTAGGCTGTGCACACGTTACACAGGAGATGTAGCGCAGATAATGTCGCTGTCACCAGCGGCAAAAAAAATTACACTGAATGTCACAGATATTTCGGACGCGCTAATGTTATACTGGAGATGTAGCACAGGTAATGTCGCTGCCACCAGCAGCAAAAGAATTTGACTGAATGTCACTGATATTTCGAATATGCAAACGTTATACAGGAGATGTAGGGCAGGTAATGTAACTGTCCACAGCGGACACCATCTACGGAAAAAGTACACTGGATGTCACAGATATATTTAGGCTGCGCACACGTTACACAGGAGATGTAGCGCAGATAATGTCGCAGCGCCCAAACAATTGCAAGCTATTTAGTGCAGGTTGTGCTAAAAATATATATTGCTGCCACACACAATAGTCCTTAAAAGGACTTTTGGGTCTCTAACAAGTTTTAGCAATTTAGCGCAGGTTGCGCTAAAAATATATATTGCTGCCACACCAAACAATAGCATAACAGCTAAAATATTCCAATTTAGCTCTCTACCCTATCTCTCCCTTCTGCTCTCCAGCTCTCTCTGACAAATACTGAGTCGAACACGTGTCATCGGGTGCTATATAGTACCAGATGACGCGTTCCGGCTAGCCAATCACTGTAATGCCAGTAGCCAACATGGCTACAGCATTACAGTGAATGGCAGTACTTACCTGCTCGTTTATTGGCTGCGTATTACCTGGCTACTACAGGTCCAGTCTGCACCTCTGTAGCTACTACAGGTCCAGTCTGCTTGGCTCCATCATGCTGGAATAGAATAGAGCAGGGGTGTCAAACTCAAATTCATCGGGGGCCGCATCAGCAGTTTGGTCACCCTCAAAGGGCCGGAAAACTTACAGTTACTTGGCTTGGCCCTTGGGGATCTCGGACGCTACTTTCACACTTTGGCCGGGGGCTCGGTGGAGCTGATGAGGTGTTTTATCCTAATGAGAAAGATTTCATAATAAGTATTTGGAGAAGGTGCAAAAGGATAGCAGAGCAGGGAGAGGCTGGTGATGCTACCAGGGGGTCATACCATGGGGGAGTAATAAAGCCCACCATAATGCCCCCCCCCCAGTAGTAATAATTCTTCTTATAATGTGACAGTGCAAAAAATACCCCCTTGTAATGCCCCCATTTGAGCTAATGTCCTCATAGTGCCCCCATAAAGTGCCAGTATAAAATGCTTCAGTACATGCCATCAGTGTCCCCCATAATTTGCAAGTATAAAATACCCCTTCTTAGTGTCCCCCGTAGATGACCCCATAGTACTCCTCTCCCCCCTTCCCCATAGTACCCACCATGTGTCCCAGTATAAAATTGTACTGTACAGAGAGCCCATATAAAATACCCCTTCTTTGTGGCCTCAGTAGATGCCCCTATAGTGCCCCCAATTATGTGCCAGTATTAACAGCCCCACCCCCCTGTGCCAGTAATAATAGCCCCCTGTGCCAGTAATAGCAGCCCCCAGTAATAACAGCCCCCAGTAATAACAGTCCCTCTGTGTCAGTAATAACAGCCCCCAGTAATAACAGCCCCTCTGTGCCAGTAATAACAGCCCCCAGTAATAAGAGCCCCTCTGTGTCAGTAATAACAGCCCCCAGTAATAACAGCCCCTCTGTGTCAGTAATAACAGCCCCCTTTGCCAGTAATAACAAACAGCCCCCCTTTGCCAGTAATAAACAGCCCCCCCTTTGCCAGTAATAACAGCCCCCGCCAGTAATAACAGCCCCCCCTTTGCCAGTAATAACAGCCCCCGCCAGTAATAACAGCCCCCTTTGCCAGTAATAACAGCCCCCTTTGCCAGTAATAACAGCCCCCCCTTTGCCAGTAATAACAGCCCCCGCCAGTAATAACAGTCCCCTTTGCCAGTAATAACAGCCCCCTTTGCCAGTAATAACAGCCCCCCCTTTGCCAGTAATAACAGCCCCCCCTTTGTCAGTAATAACAGCCCCCACCAGTAATAACAGCCCCCTTTGCCAGTAATAACAGCCCCCCCCTTTGTCAGTAATAACAGCCCCCACCAGTAATAACAGCCCCCTTTGCCAGTAATAACAGCCCCCACCAGTAATAACAGCCCCCTTTGCCAGTAATAACAGCCCCCCCCCTTTGTCAGTAATAACAAACAGCCCCCCCTTTGCCAGTAATAACAGCCCCCGCCAGTAATAACAGCCCCCCCCTTTGCCAGTAATAACAGCCCCCCCTTTGTCAGTAATAACAGCCCCCACCAGTAATAACAGCCCCCTTTGCCAGTAATAACAGCCCCCCCTTTGTCAGTAATAACAGCCCCCACCAGTAATAACAGCCCCCTTTGCCAGTAATAACAGCCCCCCTTTGCCAGTAATAACAGCCCCCCCTTTGTCAGTAATAACAGCCCCCACCAGTAATAACAGCCCCCTTTGCCAGTAATAACAGCCCCCCCCCCTTTGTCAGTAATAACAGCCCCCACCAGTAATAACAGCCCCCTTTGCCAGTAATAACAAACAGCCCCCCCTTTGCCAGTAATAACAAACAGCCCCCCCCTTCGCCAGTAATAACAAACAGCCCCCCCCCCTTCGCCAGTAATAACAGCCCCCGCCAGTAAAAGTATTGTACATAATAAAAATAATTAAAAAAAAAAACACATACTTACCTCCTTGTCAGCGATGCGATGCAGGCCTCTTCTGGCCTGTGTCCCACGCTGTATGGCTCAGGCAGCGCAGCGCGATGACGTCATCGCACCGCCTGCGCCGGCCTCTGATAGGCTGCCGGCACTAGGCCGGCAGCCTATCAGAGGAAGGGAAAGGGACACGCCTCTCCCTCCCCTACCGCAGCACAGGCAGGCATCTGAATCGCTGTCCTGAGGACGGCGATACAGATGACTGGAGATGAGCGCTTCCACAATGGAAGCGCTCATCTCCCTGTGCTCCGCCGCCGCCGCCAGCTCGCTCGCCTGCCGCATATCGGCGGCGGCTGCGCGGGCCACATGACAAGGTCTGGCGGGCCGGATTCGGCCCGCGGGCCTTGTGTTTGACACCCGTGGAATAGAGAGTTCAAAGCAAACAGCCATTTGTCGAGGAACCTTCTCTTCAGCACAAATCATACATTATGTACCCTTATACTAGGGATACACAGCACATATAAATCTATTATATTTACAGTATTACAAGTGTAGTACCCCAGAGTAGGCACTACCATCTTTATACCCAGCTACTGTCTCTATTGGTTAACTATGCATACCATCTTTGTGCATTCCTTTCCAGGTCTTCGCATACTCTGCATTAATAATGTATTTACAGTATGTAACAATACTTGACATGTAATGTGTCTGGTTCTCCAGCAGGTGGCATTTTTTTCTGGCAGATTCCTTTAGATTTCTTCCTTTCTTCCCATTCTTTCCCCCCTTGAGCAGAAGTGGGCTGTCCTGCTTTCCACCAAGGGAACGGTTGCTGAGGAAGGCGTGATTTGAAGTCCAAAGGGACAAGACATGGCGCAGTGAGGAGAGCATTACCCCCTTCTGCAGGAGCCCCTGGGAGCAGCTTGCAGAGCACACACTCCTTGCATTATCCTGTACTAAGAGACTTCTTTAATGAGTAGAGGGAAAAGGGCAAAATACACCCTCCTCAGCAAACTATATTGAGGCCAAAGCAAGTTAGGAATGAGACCAGCATTTAAAAGTCCTTATTGCATCCTGCTAGAACCATGTTAAGGAAAATTGCAGTAAACCATTTGAAACCGATTGTATTGTCATGTTCAGGATATTCAGGTCAAAACGTTCCAAAGTCTGGACTTTAATTTATTCTTCAATTCAATCTCTGCAACAGAGACTGACCCCCAGGAAGAGACAGCTTGAAGGTAGGAGCTCAAACATTAGGCCACAGTATACCACTCAGAATTCTACACTCCAGGACTACTCCACCTGAGGGGGCAGATCGATGCACAAGTATGTACACCCACATCATATTTAAGATGCCCCCCCTTCCTTTTATGATACAAGTTGGTTCCCAATAACCTCGCCATGACAGGTTCTCCACCTATCTGCTTGTCATGCTCACTACCCACCTTGACCCACTCAACGGAGTATGAGTGGAGATCAGCTGACCTCTCACACAAAGGTCAATCATATCAAAACTTGGAGCCACAATAACTAAGCTCACGTAGCAATAGTATAGACTTGCCATGATCTTACGCAAGTCCTAACATCATGAAATGATTTGTGCCCCCACATAGTAGCTATGCTTCAGTTTGCACCCCCTTCACAGTAGTAATGCCCCCTTAGTGCCCCATCACATTACTTAGGCCCCTTTGAGCCCCCACACATTCATTATGCCCGCCTTACAGTAGTGCTGCCTCTACACAATAATGTTGCCCCTGTAGTGTTAAAAAAGTAATATTACTAAGTATGTTGTGATGTCTAACTAGGTCTGCTATCACATCATACTCCAATTACATGCAGAGACATTTACATCATATGTGACTGATATCAGCCGCTCCTCTTATAACGCTCGAGCACTGATATAACCTCCAGAGACATTACATCATATGTAGGTAATAAGAAAATCCAGCTCACTCGCTTTGTGAATCCAAGTAATCCACCCTTGGTGCACGGAGATGTAGGTAAGACCTCGATGGTTATAAAGATGAAAAAATTCCAGCACCTGTAATTTTTGAGTGATGGTTTCTTTATTTCCAGTAGTGGATAATAAAACATCAATGGCATAAATCTTCACACATCCAGTGTCAAGGTATATATTTTATATAAAATATAAATATTTTATATAAAAAAAATAAAATGTTAATAAAATAATAAAATATGGAAATCAGTCAGGAAATCCACTAGGCGGACATAAAACGCCTTTCTTTTATCTTGAGACTCTAAATTTAATTTATGCAATTAATGAAAACAAAGGGGCAACCAATTATGCAAAATATATGTAATAATTTATTTATAAATGAGTAAAAATTCAATATAAACATAAGATCAATGGATAGACAAATTGACGCAGTACCAACAAACCACCACTAGATGGTGGTGTAATCCACTATCACTTTCTCACCAGCACAGAATTATTAAAAGTTACATATGATAAGAAATAAATGATATATCTTTATCAAACAGACCAATAATTAATACACCAAGAGAATCTCAGGATTTTCTGTTTACCAACAGGTTATAACATGACAAAATACAGATTAATACAAGAACAATAAATGTTGTCCCTTGACTCTGTCTCAGCCTATGACAATCAAAAATATAAATGATATTAATATGATATTATATCCCACCCAGCAATCAGACTATGGAAATATAATTTCCCAGAGTTTTCCTCTACTCAGACAATGTCTAATCTCCCATTAGCAATATGCATCTTTGCTAAGAGGACAACTAGCATTAGGGAGGTGATTAACACTATACGTTCCCACAATATGGGAACTCTTGACTATACGCTGAGAGGAATATCTTAATAATATCACAAGCAAAAAATATAACATACGTTACCAAGTCAAGGATGGACAGGTTTCGGGTGTGATCAGTTCTCAAAACTCTTCCAGTAGACAAAAATTAATCCAAGTTTCTTTTTGTTGTTGAAGTAAATTGTTAGTTGCAGTTGTTTCATTTGAAGAGTGTGTAGATAGATAGCTCCCTCCTAACCTTTTACATGCATAGTTTATACCCCATGTTATCTAAGAATTCCTCCCCTTCTAGATTAGGGATCTCCAATCAGACAAGATGGGTGTATTCGTATGCAGATATCAATGATGTCATTTTAACCCTTGGAATACTGGTGAAAATGACATACTATTATCCATCTACCTCTAGATGGCACTGTTGTACCACATGACAATTTCAACATTAATTCAAAATACCTAATAATATATTCAGATGACCTTATTAACCTCTTGAACATTCATCAGTATTAAGGGTTTCTTCCCGACATTTTAATTACCCCTAATCTAGACATGTTGAAGTCACCATCTCCCACTGTCTTCTTAGGGACAATGGACAATGGTTCCTTTTACTTGACATCCGGGTTCATTAACTTGCCCACATGGCTACTAATAACATTCAGCTCTCCTCATGAAACCCAATTAGTAGGAAGATAACTTCAATACTTTTCTAAACCTTAAAAGTCTATATGGTCAGTGGGATATACACGGCATAAAATATATATTCTAAATGATATATATATATATATATATATATATATATATATATATCGACACACTGTTATACATAGATGACATATTATATAAGTCATTGGTTAAGATATGTTGCAAATTTAAATACACCACACAGGAATATATAGAATATAATTATGAAGACATAAATGGGACATTCACACACCCAATGCTTTCTACAAAGTAGACCTCCCTAATGATTTTGTAATGAAGTAAAATAATACATTGCTATTCAAATGGTTGTCTCTCACAGATACATGTCTGTAGGGCACATTATAGTATTAACAGATACACTACATCTGCTCACAATAATTTTAAAAGACAATATACTCTATGTCCCTACAAACATGTTACCCAAACTGAACTCAGCATAACCTCATCTCGGCCTGTTTCAATCCTATAGAGAAATATCAGACTCTGGTTCAATCTGTGATTACACTTAAAGACAATGGGCATTGATATTTAGACTATAATATCTTTAGATAAGATTGTACATTCATGAAAATGCACGACACCAGTTACAGTCAATGCGTTTCGAACAAGTAAATGTTCTTACTCATGACTGGCCAGTCATGAGTAAGAACATTTACTTGTTCGAAACTCGTTGACTGTAACTGGATGTGTATAGATTTATGCCATTGACGTTTTATTATACACTACTGGAAATAAAGAAACCATCACTCAAAAATTACAGGTGCTGGAATTTTTTCATCTTTATTAAATCATATGTGACTGATATCAGCCGCTCTTCTTATAACTCGCCACTGCTGATATAACCTCCAAAGATATTATATCATATGTGACTGATATCAGCCGCTCCTCTTATAACGCTCCAGCCAAGGGCGTTGCTAGGGTCTCAAAAGAGCCGGGGCCTAAGCCCCAATGAATATGGCCCAGTTCTCTAAGTCGTCACCCACTCCCCCTACACACCGCATTTTGCTGTACTTGCTATACAGCAGTACATACCTGTCATATCCAGCGCCTCCCAGGTGACGTCTCCTCCAATGTAGATCCTCTCTGTCATCATCTTCTCCATTCGGTCCGGACAACTTCTCTCAGCCGCCTCGTCTCTGCAGAGTGTGACACACAGACATCTTAGCTTCCTCACATTTTTATCATCATCCCCACAGTGTTGTCCTACTGATCGTTGTGCTCCCCAATACCCACAAATACTATCCTGAATAAAACTGTATGACCCCCATAGTAATAGTGCTTCTCCAAGTCCCACCAATAGAATGAAGAGGAGGGGACTTCTCCTCTTCACTGCCCTTCTCTCCTGCACTGGTCACATGATGGTGACATCATCGCAGGTCCTTCTCAACCATTGCCAGTTGTACTGGTCACATGACCTGTGATGTCATCACAGGTCCTTCAGCTGTCCACTGCATTAGATTCAATTGTATTGCCATCCTGAGGACGGCAATACAGTTGTATCTAGCTGGCAGGCAGTACATTTGGGGCCCGAGACAAAACATCAGGGGCCCGGGACAAAACATCAGGGGTCCAGGCCCTAAATGTTTTAACCTAGTAACCCCCCTGGCTCCAGCACTGATATAACCTCCAGAGACATTTACATCATATGTGACTGATATCAGCCGCTCCTCTTATAACGCTCCAGTGCTGATATAACCTCCAGTGACATTACATCATATGTGACAAATGTCAGCCGTCCTCATATAACGCTCCAAAGCTAATATAACCTCCAGAAACATTACATCATATGTGACTGATATCCGCCGCTTCTCTTACAACGCTCCAATGCTAATATAACCTCCAGGGACATTTACATCACATATGACTGATATCAGCTGCTCCTCTTATAACACTCCAGCACTGATATAACTTTCAGAGACATTTACATCATATGTGACTAATATCAGTAGCTCCTCTTACAACGCCCCAGCACTGATATAACCTATAAAGACATTATATCATATGTGACTGATATCAGCCACTCCTCTTATAACGCTCCAGCACTGATATAACCTACAGAGATATTATATCATATGTGACTGATATCAGCAGCTCCTCTTGTAAACTCCAGATACATTTACATCATATGTGAATGATATCAGGTTCTCTTCTTATGCTCCAGCACTGATATAACCTCCAGGGGGCAGGAGGATACAATTATTAGGCAGGACCTCTGCCCAGGGTGGTGGTGGAGTGCCAGGTGAAATAGTTGGTGGGCAGGGATCTGTGATGGGGCAAGGGCAACAGGGGGACACAAGATGTGCAGGGGCTCTGAGAGGTCAGGGAGGCACAGATATACATTGTACTGAAGCTTGTTTGTATTCAGGCTCGGACTGGCCCACAGGGGTATACGTGAATCCCCCGTTGGGCCCCTGAGCAATGTGGACCCCTAGTCTTCCACCCCCTGCACAAGTGGCACATAACATAGACTTACTGCACTATATACATACAGTATATTCAATGTACAGCACCTCAACCAGTCTATGTTCATATAATAAACTTGATAGATTATTAAAGAAGCTTCCAAGTTTATTATTATAGACCCGATCTAGATGACTTCTAGGTATAGAGGAAAGCTAGCCAGTATCCTGTTATCCCCAGGACCTACCTTCTCAAAGTTGCTGCAGGGACCCCCATATTCAATCATCTGGTAGTATCTTGCTGCTGTGTGAGCAGGTAATATTTTAATGTATCCGTACAGTGGGCACTCAAAATAAATTTTACTGGTGGGGCCTAGGCACCCCAGTCCGACACTGTCTGTATTCAACACAGGCAGGTGATAGGGAGCACCTTCAGGACTTTCTTAACATGCCGCCCATAGTAACTTTCTCCACTGCTGCTGTGTGGAGTAGAAGGGAGAATGTATGGACCAGCGAGGGGACTGAGATTCATATTTTCAGCACTGAATTTGAGGCACAGTAACAAGAGGTCAGAAGGTGCAGAGTCTCTGCAGGGCAGTTTTTATTATCTCCTGCTGGCTCATCTGGCAGGAGCCTCCACCTCCTCCTCACATGGAATGTTACATTGCAGAGAGGAATCGGCAGGCCATCTTCTTACTTGGGGTCAAAAAAGTTTGTACTGTCCCTTTCACCAAAGTAAAATATGGGCCCCAGTGCTGCAATCCAGCGGATGGCAGCAGCTGCAGGAGGCAGGTGTGAGCGGGCCCCTTTTGTGTTTCCTTGCACCCAGGCCCTTGACAGGTGTACCAGTGTTACTGCCCTTATGGTGGCCCTGATGTGTCGACACACACATTTTTTGTTGTATGATAATAATAGTATGGGCTCGCAGAGAGAACGATGTGTGTTAAACTATACATAATAAACATCGCAAGCCGTCTGCCCCCAGTGCTCTATCATTATCACAGTGAGAGTGCTGTAGGGCTGAAAGCTTGGTATGTCACATCGGGCACGCTGCAGGCCCATACTATCATACAGTACAAATGTGTCAGCGGAGCAGGGGCCAGTGACCTGTGGTGTTTATTGGCACCAGGCCGATGCAGATAGTCAATGTAAATGCAGCTCTCACCTCCTCTGATGAGCAGGCAATAATCGAGAATGAATGTTTCGTTCTCCATAATTGCCTGCAGAGTCATCCAAAATATTATTACTATGAGAAAATCAATAGTTTAGACAAAAAACATAGAACTTTAGAATCACTGTACTTTCACACAATTGAATTGAATTTAATAGAGAATGGTGTAACTAGCAACATGGGGGACATGTAAGAGCTAGCTGAGATCCTGAGTCTGATAAAAATATTACTTCTAAACTGCTTCTGAAGATCACAGGAGCCTCCTGCTTTTCTGTACGTATGAAATCTCCCTCCTTATCTGTTCTGTGAGAACTGGAGCTGAAAAGAAACACAGTAGGAAGTAAGGGAAAGGACGTCACAGCAATAAAGTGATGACAGATTCCATAGAATGGCGACAACCCCTACTTGTGAGAGAAATGCATCTAGCTGCGCAGCTGAAAAGGGGACTAAATAGGCTAAAAAGGACATTAGGAAAGCCCCAAAAAAGACCTATGACTGTACTAAGGGTACTTTCACACTAGCGTTATTCTTTTCCGGCATAGAGTTCCGTCAAAAGGGCTCTATGCCGGAAAATAACTGATCAGGCATATCCCAATGCATTCTGAATGGATAGAAATCCTTTCAGTTTGCATCAGTATGCCTTCCATTCAGTCACTGTCAGGCGTTTTGGCCGGACATAATACCGCAGCATGCTGCAGTATTATGTCCGTCTAAAATGACTGATCAGTCGCTGGAATGCCGAATCTGGCATTAATTCCCATTGACTTGCATTAGTGCTGGATCCGGCATTGCAAAACAACTGAAGGACGGATCCATCCTTCCGGTCTGCGCATGCGCAAACCAGGAAAACTGTGAAAAAGACTGCAAGATGGATCCGTCCATCCGCATGACAAGCGGCGAGACGGATCCGTTCTTGCAATGCATTTGTTGTCACACTGATCGGTGGATCCGGCAGGCAGCTCCGACGACAGAAGTCTCTGCCGGATCACACTAACGCTAGTGTGAAAGTACCCTAAGAAGCACAACCGTTATGCAAACTTGTTTTGAAAACTTAGGTAGGCTTTAATGTGCATAAGTATTTACCCCATGAAAGACAATACTTTGTGGAGCCATCTTTTGCTGCAATTACAGATGTGAGTCTATTAGGGTATGTCTCTATTAGCTTAGAACATCTTGACACCAGGATTTCTGCCCATTCTTCCTGGCAAAAGTGTTCCATCTCAGGATAGAAAGGTTGCATTGGCGTGCAGTACATCAGTCAGCCACAGATTCTCAATTGAATTGAAGTCTGTGCTTTGACTAGACTACTCCAAGAGATTTCAATGATCCCATTAAAGTGGTTCTCAGGACTTTTTATAACATGTTGTAGTTTTATTCCAGTCACCTCTCGGCATGTTTGCATTGCTGCCGCCGGAACTCTGGCCCACCCCCATCACAGTCAATGGGGCCGGAGCGGTAGTCCGGGGGCATGCATGCACTCGTGGCAGAACGCATCCGACAGGCTGTTTACCCGGCGGAACAGCCTGCCGGAGTTCCTTGCCGCTAGTGTGAAACTAGCCTTAGCAGTATGAGACCAGCAGGGATCTAACTCCCAGTGCTCCCGCCGATTAGCTGTTTGAGGAAACTCTGGTGAGCTCCATGGCCTCACCTGAGCTTCTCTGGTATTTCAGCCCCTTTCTCTTGAATGAGTCTGAGCTGTGCCTAGGCCGTGTCACCAATGAACATGACATCACATGTCATGTGATAGGTCCTTATTTTCTATGTTATGTACTATGTTACATGGCCTAGGAAGAAGCCTAAGCACTCATGGGGCACCACAACCTCTTCATTCAGCTGATCAGCAGGCGGACAGGAGTTGGACCCAGCTGATCTGATATTGATGACCTATCATGTGGATGGGCCATCAGCATGAAAATCACACAGTTCTTGTAATTGTTTTAAAATGTGTCTGCCAAAGAAAAGCTATACCCTGTTAATGACGCCGAGGATCTGAGTTTTTGGTTACAGAGTTGCAACCATGAATTAAACATAACTTTTCATTAACAACAACATTTCTTTGGAGCAAGGCCTTGACCATATTATTGGTCCGTCTATGGGATCATACTGTACCTCTGTCTGCCTCTGATTTTATACTGAGATTTTTGTGTCTGGTTCTGTATGAATTTGAGAAAAATAAATGGATGAGGTATTATGGAAGTACTCTCCCCTAGAGAAGATGACCTGGTTCTACAGTAGAAGAGAATATGCACAAAGCTCTGTCCTGTGCATGGAGCCTTATACCAACATAATCTGCTTATTAAATGATCACACATCTCTATTAAAGGGATTGGACAGGGATAAAGCATGCTCAACCTACTCTTCAGACAAAAAGCCCCTCGTTCTCAGCAATGGTGGGAGTCCCAGAGAATAGGTCCTCACCTAACTTACATACTTACATTAACTGTGGACCTTTTTCCTGTCGAGGAACACCCCTTCAATATAATAAACATTTTTACTACATTTTAAAATGTATACTGGATTTGAGGAAATACAATATTCTGTCTTGTGGTTTTGTCTGTTTATATCCTGTGATGGTATGACTCTTACATGAGAGGGGATATGACACTGACCCATGAAATTTACCCTAATTTGCATGCAGCACATATTTATATCCGGTGATGTGGGACCTGTCAGTCACTGTCATTAGTTTCCCCACCATACAGCTTTATCATGTACTGGGCCGTTCTCTTCTCTCTCACAGTTTACGTGTCTTGTAAGATATCAGATATATTCTATGTGTATTGTTCATCTGTGCTTTTCATTTACCTGTCTAATTTTTTTGTCTATCTATATTTCAGATTCATTGGCCCAGTTTACTGTGATCCAAGATGATCCAATATCTGTGTCTCCAGGAGGGAGCATCCGCCTTACTTGTAGCCAGAGTACAGGCTCTGTAGGAGGAGGGAACTACCCAGTTTGGCTGTATCAGACCCTCGGAAGTGTCCCTAAACTGGTAGTTGGAAGTAGCGGTACTGGTAATCAAAATTACAGACCTTCATGGACATCAGATCGATTTACTGGATCCATCTCTGGAGGTTCAGCTGTTCTCTCCATCATCAAAGTGGAAACAGGAGATACTGGGGATTATTACTGTGCTCTCTGGTCAGGTAGTCAATACACAGTGGTGCTAGAAAATACAGAACTAAGACACTTATACTTCCTCATATGTCATCATGTTGTGTGTTATATCTAGAAGTTTCAGTTCTGTGCGTTAATTACCATACATTTGCAGCAAGCCCCCCGTGGGAGCCGTTTTAGAGGATGGGAGTGGTAGTGTAGTTGTGTCTCACGGTGTCCTACCTCAGGCTATCGCTCCCTGAGGTCTGTTGCAGTGAAAGATGTAGCATTGAAGAACGAGGCCAGACTTGAACCTCACAAAGTCCTGTTACTAAGTGCAACGTAGAACTTGAAATTACAAACGGTTACAAGCAGGCTTTTAGTGCAGTTCTCTTCTGGCACCAACTGAGGAGGTATGGTGGCGCATTGGAGGGCTGCAGTTCGGCATCTAAATGATACTGGCCCAGTGATGGTTGTTTGATGATGAGGGTGTCTTTGTCAGCAGAGTTGGCAGAAGCATGATGTAGCAAGTCACTCTTCTGCTTTCGATATCTAGACTCCTCTTGAGTCCTACATAATTCTGGGAAGTTGGTGCTCTAGGAGCTACTGCCTCATGTCCACACACATCGCTCCTCTGCCTCACTTCGACTCTAGTCTAACTCTCCCTAGCTCAGCCCCACACTCAGCAGAAAGTCGGACGAGCCCACTCCAACCAAGCGGGGAGAAATGGAGTGGTAAGTTCCATTCCTGTTACCGAACACTGCTAACCATACTCCATCTGCTGATGAACCAAGTGCATTACATATAATTACATTCACATTGCATAAGAAATATGTAAAATACAGTAAACAAGTACAAAATATGAATACCCCTAACTCTGGGGTATTACAAATTATGCTCCTTGAGATGGATCAGCTCATTCATGAATGAACAATGACTTTCTGCAGAATTCTTTTTGCTGTTGTGTGAATGATTTAACTCATTTGAGGATGAAGAACCTGCTGTCTCCACTTGTTCATTAACTTTATATGCTTTGTTCATAGTGTGCCATACCTCACAAGCCTTTGTAGTGAAGTTGAGTCAGTTAGTGTAGACGATATAGAAACATAGAATGTGTCAGCAGATAAGAACCATTTGGCCCATCTAGTCTGCCCAATATACTGAATACTATGAATAGCCCCTGACCCTATCTTATATGAAGGATGGCCTTATGCCTATCCCATGCATGCTTAAACTCCTTCACTGTATTTGCAGCTACCACTTCTTGTTGATTCCCTTTATGTATTTAAAAGTTTCTATCATATCCCCTCTGTCTCGTCTTTCTTCCAAGATATACATGTTAAGGTCCTTTAATCTTTCCTGATAAGTTTTATCCTGCAATCCATGTACCAGTTTAGTAGCTCTTCTCTGACCTCTCTCCAAAGTATCAATATCCTTCTGGAGATATGGTCTCCAGTACTGCGCACAATACTCCAAATGAGGTCTCACTAGTGCTCTGTAGAGCGGCATGAGCACCTCCCTCTTTCTACTGGTAATGCCTCTCCCTATACACCCAAGCATTTTGCAAGCATTTCCTGCTGCTCTATGACATTGTCTGCCTACCTTTAAGTCTTCTGAAATAATGACCCCTAAATCCCTTTCTTCAGATACTGAGGTTGGGACTGTATCACTGATTTTATATTCTGCTCTTGTGTCACTAGGTACTAATCACTGCATACTGGGACCCCCACAGAAGACATGCCTTATTGAAGTTGCTCTAACACATTGACCTAGACATCACAATTTTGCTCTTGTCAAAGGCACTCAGATACTCACACTTTACCATTTTTCCTGTTTACAAAATAGCAGCTTCAAGGACTGACTATTCAGAAAAAAAAAATCAGCATTTCTGTGCAGCAGATCAACCTGTTTAAAAAGAGATCTGCTGCCCAGGAAGAATGCTTCTCTATGCCGTTATATAAGGCCCACACCCTTGTAATTACAATGGGGGAATCATGGGGGCATAGACCTTAAAAAATATCCTTTTACCCTATTGAAGACATTAATGATAGTATAAACAATATACACAGCTGCATGCGGAGCTCCCTAGTTTAAAGAAGTACAATTTTCTGTCTTGCATAAGACAGGACGACACCTCATGATGAACCTATAAAAGAAGAAGAGTTAACCTGCATTCACACAGGAAGAAACAAAGAACCCCACCCTCCTTCCCCTTGTTGCAATCTTTACCAGTGGGGGTAAGTTGCCTAGTGTAAGTGGGTGGACATTTTTTATATATTTTGATAGTTTGAAGAGATTTTGTTAGTAAAACTTTTTGTTATGAGCTTATGATTAATATGTTCTTATCCCTGAAAACAGTGCGGCCATAAAACTTACCATTAAAATTGAAATAAATAAAGTTATGGTTATTTATATTCTAATTCTTCTAACGTGTCATTTTTTTAAAGGGTTATCCAATACTATAATAATGTCCCACATATTCCGGGACCCTCACAGTGAATATACACTGCCTGTCCAAAACAAAGTCGCCACCTGGATTTAACTAAGCAAATAGTTAGAAGAAGAAGAAAATAAGAAAATCCCTTTATTGTCCCTCAGTGGGGAAATTTTGGCACAACAGCTGCAATCACATTCACAACAGGAGAAAAAATAAAAGTAATTAGAAATGAAAGAGTAAAAGTACAAGAAAAACATAACACAGAATTTACTTAAAAAATTCACTACTGGGTTTCTGGGAACAGTGGTGGTTATAAATACTAACCGCTGCTTGGAGAAAGGACCTGGGGTGGGAGACATTGTCTAACAGTAATGTTAATTTTGCTAGAGTTCTTCTGTCACCCACCTCCTGCACTGGATCAAGGGGACAACCTAGGACATAGCTGGCCTTCTTAATGAGCTTATCTAATCTCTGTCTCTCAGCCACAGATAAGCTGCATCCCCAACAAACCACACCATAGAATATGGCTGATGCCACCACTGAGTCAAAGAAGGTCTTTAGGACCGTCCCCTGCACTCCAAAGGACCTCAGTCTCCTCAACAGATAGAGTCTGCTCTGACCCTTTTTGAAAAGAGCATCAGTGTTATGGCTTCAGTCCAGTTTGTTGTTCAGGTGAACACCCAGGTACTTTTAAGAGTCCACCACCTCAATGTCCGTTCCCTGTATGTTCACCGGAACCAGAGCAGGGGGCCTGTGTCTGCTGAAATCCACCACCAGCTCCTTGGTTTTGCTCAAGTTGATCTGGAGCTGGTTCCGCTGACACTAGTCCACAAAATCCTATTTCCCCTGACTGTACTCTGAGTCATCCTCACCTGTGATAAGGCCGACTATGGCAGAGTCATCAGAGAACTTCTGTAAGTGGCAGCCTGGGGAGTTGATGGAGAAGTCCACAGTGCAGAGGGTGAAGAGGAACGGTGCCAGCACAGTTCCCTGTGGTGCCCCCGTACTGCAGAAACACAACCCTGAGATTTAACAAACTGTGGGCGTTCTGTGAGGTAGTCAAGTATCCAATGTGACATGTGGTGGTCCACTCCTGTCATCTCCAGCTTGTCCCTCAGAAGTCCAGGTTGTATGGTGTTAAAAGCACGGGAGAAATTAAAAAACATTATCCTCACAGTGCTTCCAGGCCTCTCCAGGTGAGTTAGAGCTCGGTGTAGGAGGTAGATGATGGCATCATTCACCCCGATGCCAGGCTGCTAGGCAAACTGCAGTGGATCCAATGAAGACATCACCAGAGGGCAAAGGTGGTTGAGAACCGGCCTCTCGAGGGTCTTCATCAAGTGTGAGGTCAGTGCTACCGGCTTGTAGCTGCTGAGGTCTTTCGGGTGTGAGGTCTTTGGCACTGGTACCACACAGGAGGTTTTCCACGACTGTGGAACCTTCCCCAGCCTCAGGGACATGTTGACCCTAAAAGATTTTTTTGACTGGGCGACTAAAATAATAGATGGTGGAGGTGCAGTAGACATCGCATATCTAGATTTTAGTAAGGCTTTTGACACTGTCCCACATAGAAGACTTATCAATAAAATGCAGTCATTGGGCATGGACTCCCATATTGTTGAGTGGATTAGGCAGTGGCTGAGTGACAGACAGCAGAGGGTTGTAGTCAATGGAGAACATTCAAAACAAGGTCATGTTACCAGTGGGGTTCCACAGGGATCTGTACTGGGACCAATTTTGTTTAATATCTTCATAAGTGATATTGCAAAAGGCCTCGATGGTAAGGTTTGTCTTTTTGCTGATGACACAAAGATAGGTAACAGGGTTGATGTTCCTGGAGGGAAACGCCAAATGGAAAAGGATTTAGGAAAACTAGAAGAATGGTCAGAACTCTGGCAACTGAAATTTAATGTGGATAAGTGCAAGATAATGCACCTGGGGCGTAAAAACCCAAGGGCAGAATATAGAATATTTGACACAGTCCTGACCTCAGTATCTGAGGAAAGGGATTTAGGAGTAATTATTTCAGAAGACTTAAAGGTGGGAAGACAATGTAATAGAGCAGCACGAAATGCCAGCAGAATGCTTGGATGTATAGGGAGAGGTATAAGCAGTAGAAAGAGTGAAGTGCTTATGCCGCTGTACAGAACACTGGTGAGACCTCACTTGGAGTATTGTGCGCAGTACTGGAGGCCATATCTCCAGAGGGATATAGATACTCTAGAGAAAGTTCAGAGAAGAGCTACTAAACTAGTACATGGATTGCAGGATAAAACTTACCAGGAAAGGTTAAAGGACCTTAATATGTATAGCTTGGAAGAAAGAAGAGACAGAGGGGATATGATAGAAACTTTTAAATACATAAAGGGAATCAACTCGGTAAAGGAGGAGAGCATATTTATAAGAAGAAAAACTACCACAAGAGGACACAGTTTTAAATTAGAGGGGCAAAGGTTTAAAAGTAATATAAGGAAGTATTACTTTACTGAGAGAGTAGTGGATGCATGGAATAGCCTTCCTGCAGAAGTGGTAGCTGCAAATACAGTGAAGGAGTTTAAGCATGCATGGGATAGGCATAAGGCTATCCTTCATATAAGATAGGGCCAGGGACTATTTATAGGATTCAGATAAAATATTGGGCAGACTAGATGGGCCAAATGGTTCTTATCTGCCGACACATTCTATGACCCATAATGCCACACAGTTGGTCTGAGCAGCACTTCAGGAGCCTGGAGCTGATGCCGTCTGGTCCTACAGCTTTACGCACCTTGATTATGAGCCTCCTATTGGATAATTACTGCATGGCGGTTATCTTTCAGCTGGCAATAAGTTATTTAACCCCAACTAGTGCAATGAGTTGCTTCTTAATTCTTAAACAACCATGTTGAAAGACACATCTCGTGGTCGTGGAAAAGATGTTAGTCTGTTTGAGAAGGGTCAAATCATTGGCATGCATCAAGCAGAGAAAACATCTAAGGAGATTGCAGAAACTACTAAAATTGGGTTAAGAACTGTCCAATGCATTATTAAAAACTGGAAGGAGAGTGGGGACCCATCGTATTCGAGGAAGTAATGTGGCGGGAAAAAAATCTTGAATGATCGTGATCGGCGATCACTTAAACGTTTGGTGAAATCGAGTCGAAACAAAACAACAGTAGAACTCAGGTCTATGTTTAATAGTGAAAGTAAGAGCATTTCCACACGCACAATGCAAAGGGACTGAACAGCTGTGTAGCCGTAACAAAAGCACTAATCAGTGAGGCAAACCAAATAAAAGGCTTCAATTTTCTAGGGAGCATAAAGATTGGACTCTGGAGCAATGGAAGAATGTCATGTGGTCTGATGAGTCAAGATTTACCCTGTTCCAGAGTGATGGGCGCATCAGGGTAAGAAGAGAGCCAGATGAAGTGATGCACTCATCATGCCTAGTGCCTACTATACAAGCCTGTGGGGGCAGTGCTATGATCTGGGGTTGCTGCAGTTGGTCAGGTTTAGGTTCAGCAACAGTATGTGCTCCAAGAATGAGGTCAGCTGACTATCTGAACATACTGAATGACCAGGTTATTCCATTAATGGATTTTTTCTTCCCTGATGGCACGGGCATATTCCAAGATGACAATGCCAAGATTCATCGGGCTCAAATAGTGAAAGAGTGGTTCAGGGAGCATGAGACATAATTTTCACGCATGGATTGGCCACCACAGAGTCCAGACCTTAACCCCATTGAGAATCTTTGGGATGTGTGGTCCAACTAAATATTAGACTGTGTGACCTTTTTTTTTTGGTGGCGACTTACCCTGCTCCCTGCGCCGTGCATAGATGAAAACATCTGGTGTCGGGGGAAGCAGCCAATGGCAGACGGGGACAAGCCTACCTAGCGTCACCCGTGATGCTAGGGAGGATCGTGCCCGTCCCGCCTGCCATTGGCTGCTCCCCCCCGACACTGAATGTTTTCATCCGTGCACGGGGAGACGTTGCAGCGGCGGTGGCGTGGGGAGCGGGGTAAGAATATTTACTGTGTGGGGCCCAGCATATGGGGGACATTTTTATAGTATTGGATAATCCCTCAAAGTCATAGATTCATTAAAGATTATAAATAGGAATTATGTCACCATGTAAACGATGTAGTGATCGCTTGTCTTCATGCATTGGAGGTGATTGCTGCATGTAAATGCAGCCCTTATCTCCACTGCCGATCAGGCAATTATCAGGAATGGTTGGTTCGTTCCTGATAATTGCCTAAAACATTGGTATATGTAAAAGGACCTCAAGTCTGGGTTTTGGGTTGTTAGCAACAGAAAATTGCCAGGTGAAACATATGTAAAAAAGCAATGCATCACCTGTACATGCTAAGGAACTATGACAACCGCTATGGTTCTGCCTATGCGAAAACTTCATAAAAGATATAGAAGAGGGGCACACCTACATAAAAAAACCACTTATGGAGAAAAATATGTAGCTATAGGAATTTATTGCTTATTTAAAACTATATAGTGATATTATTAAAAACAGTTAAAATATAAAACATAAAACATAAATGACCAATGATGATATGGATGTTAAATATGCAGATTAATATATAAATATATAAATGTCACCAAGTAATAAACAGTTTAAGACATATCATTGAATTTGCATTTTAGTCCTCTTGTTCAGTCTGAAAGAAAGTATGAAAAATGGATGCAAAACAAATTATCGATAAATAATCGTATTGATTTGTCCTGCGATATTTAAAAAATCTTGTGATATTTGAAAAATCGCACACAGAGAAGATAACAAATGACTTCCGTCTGCTTCTTTGCATACACTGTGGCGTCCCACGTGTTGCGAAGTTAAAAGACTTTATTCGTGCTTAGTTCTTTGCTGGCTCTCCCTATAAATGAGTTCTACCTGGGATCTTCGGTGAGTTTAAAAGTCAGTGGTATACTGATTTGAAAGTCAGTGGTATGCCGATTTTCCGGACAACAGCCGAGAAATTGTACTTATTTCAATCGCAAATTTTCAAAACAACCGATTTTCAAGCCAACAGTTCAGAGTTACGATTATTTCAATCGAAGATTTTATCAAGTCTTTCTGACTTAGGCCTCATGCACACGACCGTTGTGTGCATCCGTGGCCGTTGTTCCATTTTCCGTGATTTTCTGCGGACCCATTGACTTTCACTTCGTGAAAACTCATATCCGACAGTATATTCTAATACAGAGGCGTTCCCATAGTGATGGGGACGCTTCAAGTTAGAATATACTGAGAACTGTGTACATGACTGCCCCCTGCTGCCTTGCAGCACCCGATCTTTTACAGGGGGCTGTGATCCGCACAATTAACCCCTCAGGTGCCGCACCTAAAGGGTTAATTATGCGCATCATAGCCCCCTGTAAGAGATCAGGTGCTGCCAGGCAGGAAGGGGCAGACCCCCTCCCTCCCCAATATTATATTCATTGGTGGCCAGTGCGGCCTCCCCTCTCCCCCCCCCCAGTTAAAATCACGTTCCGAATCCCCCATCATTGGTGGCCAGTGCGGCCTCACATTCCCCCCCCCCCCTTGTTAAAATCACGTTCCGAATCCCCCATCATTGGTGGCCAGTGCGGCCTCACATCTCCCCACCCCCTAGTTAAAATCACGTTCCGAATCCCCCATGATTGGTGGCCAGTGCGGCCTCACCTCTCCCCCTCCCTAGTTAAAATCACGTTCCGAATCCCCCATCATTGGTGGCCAGTGCGGCCTCACATCTCCCCCCCCTAGTTAAAATCACATTCCGAATCCCCCATCATTGGTGGCCAGTGCGACCTCACCTCTCTCCCCCCCTAGTTAAAAATCACATTCCCCCATCATTGGAGAGTTCCGATCGGAGTCCCAGTTTAAATGCTGGGGCTCCGATCGGTAACCATGGCAACCAGGACGCTACTGCAGTCCTGGTTGCCATGGTTACTTAGCAATTTTTAGAAGCATTATACTTACCTGCGATGTCTGTGTCCGGCCGGGCGCTTCTCCTACTGGCAAGTGACAGGTCTGTGCGGCGCACGTTCCGAATGGAAGGAGTCGCAGTTAACTCCGAAACACGTATGGGGAAGTCATCTTATGGATAACAAACAAGTTATTTTTTGGACATCATAATCTCTGGAGCGCTTCAGCAGCAAAAGAACAAATCAAGGGGATCGGTGACATCAGAAAGACGTGGGACGCCGAAGCCGAACTTAAGCAACACAAACCTGAGTAAGTCAGAGAGACTTGATAAAATCTTCGATTGAAATAATCGTAACTCTGAACTGTTGGTTTGAAAATCGGTTGTTTTGAAAATTTGCGATTGAAATAAGTGCAATTTCTCGGCTGTTGTCTGTAAAATCGGCATACCACTGACTTTCAAATCAGTATACCACTGACTTTTAAACTCACCGAAGATCCCAGGTAGAACTCATTTATAGGGAGAGCCAGGAAAGAACTAAGCACGAATAAAGTCTTTTAACTTCGCAACACGTGGGACGCCACAGCGTATGCAAAGAAGCAGGCAGACTCCTATAAAATAGTGACTGTATAAGAATCACGAACGGAAGTCATTTGTTATCTTCTCTGTGTGCGATTTTTCAAATATCGCAAGATTTTTTAAATATCGCAGGACTAATCGAGATCAATACGATTATTTATCGATAATTTGTTTTGCATCCATTTTTCATACTTTCTTTCAGACTGAACAAGAGGACTAAATTGCAAATTTAATTATATGTCTTAAACTGTTTATTACTTGGTGACATTCATATATTTATATATTAATCTGCATATCTAAAATCCATATCATCATTGGTCATTTATGTTTTATGTTTTATATTTTAACTGTTTTTCATAATATTACTATATAGTTTTAAATAAACAATAAATTCCTATAGCTACATATTTTTCTCCATAAGTGTTTTTTTATGTACAGTACAGACCAAAAGTTTGGACACACCTTCTCATTCAAAGAGTTTTCTTTATTTTCATGACTATGAAAATTGTAGATTCACAGTGAAGCCATCAAAACTATGAATTAACACATGTGGAATTATATACATAACAAACAAGTGTGAAACAACGGAAAATATGTTATATTCTAGGTTCTTCAAAGTAGCCACCTTTTGCTTTGATTAATGCTTTGCACACTCTTGGCATTCTCTTGATGAGCTTCAAGAGGTAGTCCCCTGAAATGGTTTTCACTTCACAGGTGTGCCCTGTCAGGTTTAATAAGTGGGATTTCTTGCGTTATAAATGGGGTTGGGACCATCAGTTGCGTTGAGGAGAAGTCAGGTGGATACACAGCTGATAGTCCTACTGAATAGACTGTTAGAATTTGTATTACGGCAAGAAAAAAGCAGCTAAGTAAAGAAAAACGAGTGGCCATCATTACTTTAAGAAATGAAGGTCAGTCAGTCAGCCGAAAAATTGGGAAAACTTTGAAAGTAAGGGCTATTTGACCATGAAGGAGAGTGATGGGGTGCTGCGCCAGATGACCTGGCCTCCACAGTCACCGGACCTGAACCCAATCGAGATGGTTTGGGGTGAGCTGGACCGCAGAGTGAAGGCAAAAGGGCCAACAAGTGCTAAGCATCTCTGGGAACTCCTTCAAGACTGTTGGAAGACCATTTCAGGGGACTACCTCTTGAAGCTCATCAAGAGAATGCCAAGAGTGTGCAAAGCAGTAATCAAAGCAAAAGGTGGCTACTTTGAAGAACCTAGAATATGACATATTTTCAGTTGTTTCACACTTGTTTGTTATGTATATAATTCCACATGTGTTAATTCATAGTTTTAATGCCTTCATAGTCATGAAAATAAAGAAAACTCTTTGAATGAGAAGGTGTGTCGAAACTTTTTGGTCTGTACTGTAGGTGTGCCCCTCTTCTATATCTTTTATAACTTTTGCATTTTTAGAAGATTAGGTGAATCTTTTTTAGTGGGAGCACCCTCCCATTCACTGCACAACAGGTGAGCCATCTCTTACTGACTATGTGAAAACTTCACCTTATTTTATTTAGAAAAACTGCAGGTAGGCTGATAACATTAAACTTACCTTCTATTCCCTCTGATGCAGTACTGCTGCTATCCTCTTCCGTGGGGCTGCAGCCAGTGGTGTATTGTTTTGGCTGCGGTGGTGACGTCCCATATACCGCTGCAGCTAATCATTGGGTTTTGTTCATTGTATCTGCACAGACAGCTCTAGGAACTCCAGTCCAACACTGAGAATACATCACTGACTGCACCCTGGGGAAAAGGCAAAATAAAAAAAATCTCAGCCAACCCTTTTAATGTTATGGACGATTGATCTATATAGAGAGTGTATATAATTCATACATAGGGACTTTAGACAATCTCTATGCAGCATTTCAGAATATGTTGGTGCTATAGCATAGGTATTCTCTACTTTCTTTATAGTTTACAAGATTTTTAAGTACATCCATTAGGTGGCTCTTCTTTATCATTATTTCTACTAATTGCTTGTTTGTTTTTATTTCTCACTACACAAGAGAACATTTAATACAATTTTCTATATGTTCTATTAGAGTAAGACCAAATACAGAGTTGTGTATAAATATATACAAATTCCTTTGAATATATTACCATTGATGGCAGATTACAATATGAACAGTTTGAGTTTGAGTTTGCCAAGGCATGATGCATGGTTTCATCATGGTTTTGCCAAGGAAAGAATGTGGCTATACTGCTTTGTGCAGTGATCCAAACGTCCTGCAGAAGGTCTTGTATGTGATCACATGATCTCAGCAGGTCCTCAAGACATAGGAAATAGGAACAGATAATGCGCATTGCATTTAATCAATGTATGGGGTCTGAGGTCTGTATTATTTTCAGGGATCTGTATTTGGGGTGTCTGAATTTATTTAGGGATCTTTGCTCTGGGTCTCTGTTTAGAAGTCCTATATAGGGAGGGATCTGTATTAATTTTGGGGGTCTAGCTTGGGTCTGTATTTACGGAGTGTGGTTTGGGCGTCTGTGTTTATTTAGGGGGTCTGGTCGGGGATCTTTTCTAGGATCTGTGGTTTTTTTTTGAGAATCTGGATTGGTGACGATTGACGAATAGTTTGGGGTTCTTGGGTCTGAATTTACTTTAAGGATCTAAAAGGCTATCTGTATTTAAGTGGTCTGAAATTATTTAGTGTCTGTTAAGGAGGTCTATATTCATTTATGGGATCTTTTCCCAGGTTTTTATTTGTTTAGGGAGGTCTGGTCTGGGGACTGTAATAATTTAGGAGGTCTGGGGTTGGTATTTGTTTAGAAGAGTCTAAAGCCAGAGATGACATCACCTGAGTGTCACTAGATTTATAAAGCAACTTTAGGTAAAGGGTTGAAATGCACTCCTCTTCAGTAAAGGTGGTGCTCAGTGGAAAATTTGGTGATCATAAATTTGAAAAAACCACGGCACTTGGATTTCAAGTGTATAGATTGCTTATTTATTTTAATCCATCCAAATAAAGTTATAACTAGGGTTGAGCGAGCACGAACTGTAAAGTTCGGGTTCGTACCGAACTTTAGGATTTTTGGACCCTGAACTTTTCAGTAAAAGTTCGGGTTCGGGTTCGGTGTTTGGCTATTTTATGGCACTTTATGAAAGGCTGCAGAGCAGCCAATCAACAAGCGTTTAACTCTGTGCCCTTAGAAGCCATCACAGCCATACCTACTAATGGCATGGCTGTGATTGGCCAGTGCAGCATGTGACCCAGCCTCTATATAAGCTGGAGTAACGTAGCGGTGCATGTCACTCTGCTGTTACTAGTGTAGGGAGAGGATGCTGCTGCTGTGAGGGAGAGAATAGGAAAGAATCTTTAATCAGAAGTGTTTGTTAACTCAGCGATCTACCTGGATTTAGTTTTGTGGGTGCAATGCACAATCTTTTTACCCTGCCCTGAGCCCAGTGACACAGAAAAATAACTTTTATCCATCTGTTAGTTAAGTGGGTGGCGGTGGCCATTTTATGCAAGCTCAGTGCACCAGCACAGCATATGTGCTTTTGTGACATTCAAATTCAAGCTTGAAATACTGCAATAATAATCTGGGTTTAAAAAAACACAAATTTTGGACAAAAAACAAAATTTGCAGCCTTTGCTGCATCTGTCAGTGTGAGATACACGCGTTAGATACTGGTGTCCTATTCTGTTATTAAAAAAACACCCATTTTGAGCAAAATACTTAATTTTGCAGCCTATGCTCCATTTGTTAGTGTGACATACAATCTAGAAATACTGCAATAATAATCTGGGTTTAAAAAACACCCATTTTTTGCAATATCCTACATCTGGTGCCTTTGCAGCATTTGTCAGTGTGTAAGACAAGCTTGAAATACTTCAATAATTTTCTGGGTTTAAAAAAACACCCATTTTGGGCAAAAAACTAAATTTGCAGCCTTTGCTGCCTCTGTCAGTGTGAGATACACATGTTAGATACTGGTGTTCTATTCTGTTATTAAGAAAACACCCATTTTTGGCAAAATACTTAATTTTGCAGCCTATGCTGCATCTGTCAGTGTGAGATATAAGCTTGAAATACTGCAATAATATTCTGGGTTTAAAAAAACACCCATTTTTGGCAATACCCTAAATCAGGGGCCTGTGCTTCATCTGTCAGTGTGAGATACACGCATTAGATGCACGCTTTAGATACTGGTGTTCTATTTTGTTTAAAAAAAAACACCCATTTTGGGCAAAAAACTAAATTTGCAGCCTTTGCTGCATCTGTCAGTGTTAGATACACGCGTTAGATACTGGTGTTCTATTCTGTTTTTAAAAAAACACCCATTTTGGGCAAAAAACTAAATTTGCAGCCTTTGCTGCATCTGTCAGTGTGAGATACAAGCTTGAAATACTGCAATAATATTCTGGGTTTAAAAAAACACCCATTTTGGGCAAAAAACTAAATTTGCGGCCTTTGCTGCATCTGTCAGTGTGAGATACACATGTTAGATACTGGTGTCCTATTCTGTTATAAAAAAAAAAACACCCATTTTGGGCAAAATACTTAATTATGCAGCCTATGCTGCATCTGTCAGTGTGAGATACAAGCATGAAATACTGCAATAATATTCTGGGTTTAAAAAAACACCCATTTTTTGCAATATCCTACATCTGGTGCCTTTGCAGCATTTGTCAGTGTGTAAGAAAAGCTAGAAATACTTCAATAATTTTCTGGGTTTAAAAATCACCAATTTGCTGCAAAAAACTAAATTTGCAGCCTTTGCTGCCTTTGTCAGTGTGAGATACACATGTTAGATACTGGTGTCCTATTCTGTTATTAAAAAACACCCATTTTGGGCAAAATACTTAATTTTGAAGCCTATGCTCCATTTGTTAGTGTGACATACAATCTAGAAATACTGCAATAATAATCTGGGTTTAAAAAACACCCTTTTTTGGCAATATCATACATCTGGTGCCTTTGCAGCATTTGCCAGGTGTAAGACAAGAAGGAAATACTTCAATAATTTTCTGGTTTAAAAAAAACACCCATTTTTGGCAATACCCTACATCTGGTGCCTTTGCAGCATTTGTCAGTGTGAAAGACAAGCTTGAAATACTTCAATAATTTTCGGGGTTTAAAAAAACACCAATTTTGGACAAAAAATAAAATTTGCAGCCTTTGCTGCATCTGTCAGTGTGAGATACACGCGCTAGATACTGGTGTTCTATTCTGTTATTAAAAAAACACCCATTTTGGGCAAAAAACTAAATTTGCGGCCTTTGCTGCATCTGTCAGTGTGAGATACACGCGTTAGATACTGGTGTTCTATTCTGTTATTTAAAAAACACCCATTTTGGGCAAAAAACTAAATTTGCGTCCTTTGCTGAATCTGTCAGTGTGAGATAATCACGTTAGATACTGATGTTCAATTCGGTTATAAAAAAAACACCCATTTTGGGCAAAATACTTAATTTAGGGTGTGAATATCATGGTGGAGATGCCAAAACACTAAAGTTTAAAGTGGTTGAGGTTGTTAGACAATCACCCAGGGGTGGGGACTGGGACAATAGAATACTGAATAAAGAAGCCCAGTGGATCCATAGACTCAGAACAACTTACCCTCAGGGACTTAATGAGCAAATCTCCTATACATGCTTTATCTAAATTAACTCCTCCCTCATGCCCAGCAATGTCTCTAGTTATTTAACCACTGACATGGGATCCATAAACCTAAAAGTATGACCAGGAATCCAGATTATATCAGAACCGGAATTGGTTCATATGTCTCATATATCTCTTTATTTCTTTACCAAGTTAAGATATCGATTAAACATATATATTCCATTTTTATTTCTCTAGTTGATACCTAATTGCAGAGTAGTAGTTCATACTAACAATAAAAACTGTCTATGTAAAGCTAAGACCAGTGATCCGATTGGGAACAAACTAACACATATGTGATGCGTTCCACAACCAGGTAACCAACGGCTATAGCTTGCGTTCCATAGACAGGAAACAGTGATCACGTGAGGACCGAACTCCCGTTCACGTGACCGGATGTGACGCAAACATCCATCATACTATCGGCGTGCATCGAAAGAACCGGTAGCGAGGGGATAACAGGTACCTCATTATCACGATGCCTAGGTTAACACCAATGATAACATCAGCATTATGTTACACCCATAATGATTGGTTACACAATATATCAATCATCTGTGAATTAGAGGGGGCGTCACCAACAACTTGGCGCCAAAAGTCCCCGCTATTTAAACTCTGCTCTAACACACAGAGGTTGCATATCATCAGCCTTTATCATCGCCAGCATATAGCCACCATCTTTCGGCTATAGGAATTTAAACAGCAAGGTCCCCTGATGAACCAAGGATTTTTACTTGGGGAAACGCGTCGGGACAGTCTCTCTTTATACCACCTGGACAATTTTCTCTGTCCTCAAAAAAACAACGGGAAATCAAGTAGCCAACTGTGAGGAAGCATCTTAGGGTCACGTGAGGGTAAGAAAAGGGTTTAGCCACCGAGAGGTGGGGTCGCCCCTTTCGGGGCGGGTGCTCTGCCTGTAGGCAGGGGTAGACACCGTAGGGCATCTATAGGGATAATAATTCCTCCTGACCTCACCTGAAATATATCTACCTATATAAGGGAATCATCTAACTGTAAGTGCCATATCTCTTACCTTTTATCGACAAAGTGAACTACTGCCTAGATGCTAACGGTGGGTCTTGATTTACCTTCAGTCTGGCTTTTGTTATAATATAATATCATGAAATACTTGGAATTAATCCTGTTTTTAAATATTATCTAGTAAAAGTTAAATTTTAAGCTAGATAGCTTCAAATTCTGTGATATTATTACTTAATTTTGCAGCCTATGCTGCATTTGTTAGTGTGAGATACACGCATTAGATACTGGTGTTCTATTCTGTTATTAAAAAAATGGGAGAGCGTCAAATAAGGGATGTGGCTGCTGGTGGAGCTCCTGTTGCAGGGAGAGGACGTGTTCGATCTGTGCCAGCTGCACGCACAAGTGAAACACCATCCTCATGTGCTAGTAGGCAACAAAACCTTATTAGGCATTTCCATCGGGCAGCGGGGGCACAGTGGAAGCACAAGGCGAAGGCAGAGGAGGAGGAAGAGGTCACCAAAGCAGACGAAATATGGAAAAGCTTTGTCAGCACGCCACAACAACCAGCACCACCAGCGTTATTTGGTCGTGCCTAATGGTGAGGCCAGAACAAGTACAGGCGTTAGTAGATTGGGTTGCTGACAGTGCCTCCAGTTCCTTCACATTGTCTCCCACCCAGTCTCCTGCTGAAAGATCAGAGTTGGCACCTGCAGCCGATGTCCATCAGACTTTCACCTCACCCCCTTTCAAATCAGCCAAGCAGTCTGAGCCCCAACTCAAGCAGCAGTCTCTTCTGCTTTTTGATGACTCTGCTAGCAGAGTTTCCCAGGTCATTCCACCTAGCCCTGCCGCAGTGGAAGAGATTGAGTGCACCGATGCCCAACCACTTATGTTTTAAGATGAGTACATGGGAGGACCACCGCAGCACGTCTCGGATGATGACGAAGCACAGGTGCCAACTGCTGGGGCTTTCAAAAGTGTGCAGAGCAACAAGGAGGGCAGGGGTGAAGACTGGGTGGAAGATGAAGTGGAGGACGATGAGGTCCTCGACCCCACATGGAATCAAGGTCATGCGAGTGACCTGTGTAGTTCAGAGGAAGAGGCAGTGGTCGCACAGAGCCACCAGCACAGCAGAAGAGGGAGCAGGGTGCAAAAGAGGAGCGGCCGTCCCCTAGACAGTACGCCTGTAATGCCCACCGCAGCAAGGGACCAAGCACACCAAAGCCAGCTCCAAGGAGTTCCCTGGCGTGGCTGTTCTTCAGAAAATGTGCTGATTACAAGACACGAGTGGTTTGCACGCTGTGCAATCAGAGCCTGAAGCGAGGCATAAACGTTCTCAACCTGAACACAACCTGCATGACCAGGCATCTAAGTGCAAAGCACGAGTAGACACCTCAAAAACCAAGAAAGGTCTCTGTCTCCTCCTGCTTCCTCTTCTGCTGCAGTCTCGGCCTCTTTAGCCACCTCTGGAGTGACAGTGCCACCTGCCACCCCGCAAACAGAGGATCTGCCAGCAACACCACCACCTGGGTCACCAAGCATCTCCACAATGTCCCACGGAAGCGTTCAGCTCTCCATCTCCCAAACACTGGAGCGGAAGAGGAAGTACCCCCCCTACCCACCCGCGATCCCTGGCCCTGAATGCCAGCATTTCAAAACTACTGGCCTTTGAAATGCTGTCATTCCGTCTGGTGGAGACGGAGAGTGTTAAAAGCCTTATGGCGGTGGCTGCCCCACAGTACGTCATGCCTAGCCACCACTTCTTTTACAGGCGTGCCATCCCTTCCCTGCACAACCAAGTGGGGGACAAAATCAGGTGTGCACTGCTCAACGCCATCTGTGGCAAGGTCCACCTCACTACAGATAGGTGGACCAGTAAGCACGGTCAGGGACGTTATATCTCCCTAACAGCACACTGGGTAAATGCAGTTGGGGCGAGTACTTCACCAACATGGCCAGTGCCGATAACGCTGTTCTCAGCGTTACTATCCCACTTCTATGCCTTCTTGAAAAAACGCTTCTGGCGATGATGGAAGAGGATGTGGCACAGGAGGAGGAGGAGGAGGAGGAGGAAGAGGGATCATTTCATAGGGTTTCAGGCCAGTCATTCACAAGTGGCTCCGAGAGTGGGTTCCTGCACCCACAAACGCCAGGTACACAATTTTGTCCAGCCAGGGCACAATTCTGGAGGATGCGGAGGTGGAGGATGAGGAGGTGGAGATGGAGGAGGAACCGTGTTCACAACAGGGTGGCACCCAAACCAGCTCATGGCCATCACTGGTGCGTGGCTGGGGGGATACAGAGGACACAGAAGATACACCTCCCACAGAGGACAGCTTGTCGTTGCCTCTGGGAAGCCCGGCACACATGAGCGATTACATGCTGCAGTGTCTCCGCAACGACCGCTGAGTTGCCCACATTCTAATTTGTGCTGATTACTGGGTGGCCATGCTGCTGGATCTCCGTTACAAGGACAACGTACCATCCTTAATTCTGTCACTGGAGCGTGATCATAAGATGCGCGAGTTCAAGTGCATGCTGGTAGACACGCTGCTGGTGGCATTTCCACCTGACAGCGGGGGCACAGTGGAAGCACAAGGCGAAGGCAGAGGAGGAGGAAGTGGTCGCCAAAGCAGCCGAAATGTGGAAAAGCTTTGTCAGCACGCCACAACAACCAGCACCACCAGCTGATATGGAACGTCTTAGCAGGAGGCAGCATTTCAGCAACATGGTGGAGCAGTATGTGTGCACACGCCTACATGTACTGAATGACGGGTCTGCCCCCTTCAACTTCTGGGTATCCAAATTGGGCACATGGCCTGAGCTTGCCCTTTATGCCTTGGATGTGCTGGTCTGCCCTGCAGCCAGTGTATTATCTGAACGTGTGTTTAGCACGGCATTGGACAAGCTCACGTTCATTAAAATGAACCAGGCATGGATCCCACAGGACTTGTCTGTACCTTGTGCAGAATAGATATGTTTTCCGGCCTTACCCAGCCATTGTTATGCTACAGTGCAATGGTTTATTGTTTTATTTTAGATATCCCCCACTCTTTTGGGGTTTACCATAATTTAAAAAATTTTTAAAAATTTAAACCAAAAAACTGTGTTGGCTACCTCGTCCTCCTCCACCGCCGCTTCCAGCTACACCACTACATCCACCGCCTCCTCAACCTCTACTCCATGTGGACCTCCACCTCATACATCAAGATTATTATTTTTTATTTGTACGCATTTTTTTATATTTTTTTTAATGTCATTTCAATAATTTGTCTGTTGAGGAAGAGTTGAGACGCATGCATATACACTCACCTAAAGAATTATTAGGAACACCATACTAATACAGTGTTGGACCCCCTTTTTCCTTCAGAACTGCCTTAATTCTACGTGGCATTGATTCAACAAGGTGCTGATAGCATTCTTTAGAAATGTTGGCCCATATTGATAGGATAGCATCTTGCAGTTGATGGAGATTTGAGGGACGAAGCTCCCGTTCCACCACATCCCAAAGATGCTCTATTGGGTTGAGATCTGGTGACTGTGGGGGCCATTTTAGTACAGTGAACTCATTGTCATGTTCAAGAAACCAATGTGAAATGATTCGAGCTTTGTGACATGGTGCATTATCCTGCTGGAAGTAGCCATCAGAGGATGGATACATGTTCTCATTCTGTTTACGCCAAATTCGGACTCTACCATTTGAATGTCTCAACAGAAATCGAGACTCATCAGACCAGGCAACATTTTTCCAGTCTTCAACAGTCCAATTTTGGTGAGCTCGTGCAAATTGTAGCCTCTTTTTCCTATTTGTAGTGGAGATGAGTGGTACCCGGTGGGGTCTTCTGCTGTTGTAGCCCATCCGCCTCAAGGTTGTGCGTGTTGTGGCTTCACAAATGCTTTGCTGCATACCTCGGTTGTAACGAGTGGTTATTTCAGTCAACGTTGCTCTTCTATCAGCTTGAATCAGTCGGCCCATTCTCCTCTGACCTCTAGCATCCACAAGGCATTTTTGCCCACAGGACTGCCGCATACTGGATGTTTTTCCCTTTTCACACCATTCTTTGTAAACCCTAGAAATGGTTGTGCGTGAAAATCCCAATAACTGAGCAGATTGTGAAATACTCAGACCGGCCCGTCTGGCACCAACAACCATGCCACGCTCAAAATTGCTTAAATCACCTTTCTTTCCCATTCTGACATTCAGTTTGGAGTTCAGGAGATTGTCTTGACCAGGACCACAACTCTAAATGCATTGAAGCAACTGCCATGTGATTGGTTGACTAGATAATTGCATTAATGAGAAATAGAACAGGTGTTCCTAATAATTCTTTAGGTGAGTGTATATACATATATGCATGCAAACACGTGCATGCATGTATGATATATATGCATGCATTAATTCACACTTTATAGGATGATGTGCGCAGATGTGCCCTGCATCTGCGCACATCTGCCCTTAGTGGCCCACAGGGGCCCATGGTGGCCCCTGTGGGAAATACGTGGTAGCTGTGCCCCCTTATAATATAGGTGTATGATTCGGCCTTATGTACTATGTTACTATGTTACTAAGGGCTTGTGAGCTTTTATTGGTTGCTAAGGGTCATGTGACCAGGCATTTATTGGCTAATGCATTTTTTTGGGAATATTTCACTCAGGGATGTCCTTTTGAACAGCTCATTCTCAGACAGCAGCACTGTGCTGTCTGAGTGTGAGCTGTAGGGAGAAAGTCACCATCCCTCCCACCCCTGCAGCTGACAGAAGTTAATTTTTACCTTCATTTTTTCAATCCCTGTCGACTGCGGAGTGGGAGGGGGCGTGGCCTGACCAGGTTGAAGGCATGGTGTGGTGGGACATGGGGGCGGTGTTTTAAGTCCATCTTTTGAGAGTGGCATAAATGGCTACCCTACCTGATCCCTGAACTGTGACCTCCACAGCACTCTGCTCCCTTAACAGTGTCATCCACAGCGCCCTGCCCCTTTAAAGCTGACCTGCAGCAGTGAAGAAAAATGGCTGGGTTGTTATGAAAACCTGGTGTAAAATTGTGTGTATGTGGAGACTAAGGGTCTGCGAGCTGATAGAGGACATGTGACCGTGTGTATGGCAGTTGGGATATGAACAGAAAGACCTGCAGACTTCTATTGGCTAATGTAGGTCAGGTGATGTGCCATATTTGCATTTTTTGGGAATATCTCAGGAACAGTACGTGCTAGATTTCTTTCCAGGTAGCAAGGGATGTGTATACCAAGTTTCGTTGAAATCAATGGTTGCATTTTTGAGTGATCGCGGAATATACATACATATATATACAGGGAGTGCAGAATTATTAGGCAAGTTGTATTTTTGAGGATTAATTTTATTATTGAACAACAACCATGTTCTCAATGAACCCAAAAAACTCATTAATATCAAAGCTGAATATTTTTGGAAGTAGTTTTTAGTTTGTTTTTAGTTTTAGCTATTTTAGGGGGATATCTGTGTGTGCAGGTGACTATTACTGTGCATAATTATTAGGCAACTTAACAAAAAACAAATATATACCCATTTCAATTATTTATTTTTACCAGTGAAACCAATATAACATCTCAACATTCACAAATATACATTTCTGACATTCAAAAACAAAACAAAAACAAATCAGTGACCAATATAGCCACCTTTCTTTGCAAGGACACTCAAAAGCCTGCCATCCATGGATTCTGTCAGTGTTTTGATCTGTTCACCATCAACATTGCGTGCAGCAGCAACCACAGCCTCCCAGACACTGTTCAGAGAGGTGTACTGTTTTCCCTCCTTGTAAATGTCACATTTGATGATGGACCACAGGTTCTCAATGGGGTTCAGATCAGGTGAACAAGGAGGCCATGTCATTAGATTTTCTTCTTTTATACCCTTTCTTGCCAGCCACGCTGTGGAGTACTTGGACGCGTGTGATGGAGCATTGTCCTGCATGAAAATCATGTTTTTCTTGAAGGATGCAGACTTCTTCCTGTACCACTGCTTGAAGAAGGTGTCTTCCAGAAACTGGCAGTAGGACTGGGAGTTGAGCTTGACTCCATCCTCAACCCGAAAAGGCCCCACAAGCTCATCTTTGATGATACCAGCCCAAACCAGTACTCCACCTCCACCTTGCTGGCGTCTGAGTCGGACTGGAGCTCTCTGCCCTTTACCAATCCAGCCACGGGCGCATCCATCTGGCCCATCAAGACTCACTCTCATTTCATCAGTCCATAAAACCTTAGAAAAATCAGTCTTGAGATATTTCTTGGCCCAGTCTTGATGTTTCAGCTTGTGTGTCTTGTTCAGTGGTGGTCGTCTTTCAGCCTTTCTTACCTTGGCCATGTCTCTGAGTATTGCACACCTTGTGCTTTTGGGCACTCCAGTGATGTTGCAGCTCTGAAATATGGCCAAACTGGTGGCAAGTGGCATCTTGGCAGCTGCACGCTTGACTTTTCTCAGTTCATGGGCAGTTATTTTGCGCCTTGGTTTTTCCACACGCTTCTTGCGACCCTGTTGACTATTTTGAATGAAACGCTTGATTGTTCGATGATCACGCTTCAGAAGCTTTGCAATTTTAAGAGTGCTGCATCCCTCCGCAAGATATCTCACTATTTTTGACTTTTCTGAGCCTGTCAAGTCCTTCTTTTGACCCATTTTGCCAAAGGAAAGGAAGTTGCCTAATAATTATGCACACCTGATATAGGGTGTTGATGTCATTAGACCACACCCCTTCTCATTACAGAGATGCACATCACCTAATATGCTTAATTGGTAGTAGGCTTTCGAGCCTATACAGCTTGGAGTAAGACAACATGCATAAAGAGGATGATGTGGTCAAAATACTCATTTGCCTAATAATTCTGTACAGGGTGTATACGTCTTTCTTTATACCCTTAACGCAAAATGCCGTTCATGTACGGTGGGGGATGCTGTGTCAGAACGCATTCCACCGTACATGCACCCGCCTGATCACTGCAGGGGTCCGGCAGTCCCTGGTAGCCGGGCCCCTGCTGTATCCGCCGAAATCGCTGTTTACAGCAATGCTGGTGGATTAACCCCTTCCATGCCACCGTCAGCGCTGATCACGACATAGAAGTGGTTTGCGGCGGGTGAAGGAGCGCATCGGGTCCCCGCTCTACTGTGGTGAGGACCCGAGGCTGGGTCTCCTTGGCAACCTGTTAGTGTATTACTCTGTGTAATAAACTAACAGGCAATGCATTACAATACAGATGTATTGTAATACAATGCAGAAGGGATTAGACCCCTGGGACAGAAATAAAGTAAAAAAAAAAAAAAATTCAAGTTAAAAAAAGAAAAAAAAACACCCCTTTCCCCCGATTTCATAATAAAAAATTGAAAAGAAAAAGAAAAACACACATATTAGGTATCGCCGCGTCCGTAACAAAAATAAATAAAAACTGTATAAAGAAAAGCCATTTTTGTCACCTTACATCACTAAAAGTGCAGCACCAAGCGATCAAAAAGGTGTATGCCCCCCAAAATAGTACCAATCTAACGGTCGCCTCATCCCGCAAAAAATGAGCCCCACAATTGCCCAAAAAAAAAATAATATATGGCTCTCAGACTATGGAGACACTAAAACATGATTTTGTTTGTTTCAAAAATGATTTTATTGTGTTAAATGTAAAAAATTTTTTAAAAGTATACATATTAGGTATCGCCGCGTCCGTAACAACCTGCTATATAAAAATACCACATGACCTAACCTATCAGGTGAACACCGTAAAAAAAAAACTGTGTCAAAAAAGCCATTTTTTGGTCACCTTACATCACGACACGGATGAACCATAGTCTCTCACAGGCCTAGCAACTGTGAGAGACAACAACACCAAGGAAATGACAGGTAAGTAACCAGTGGCCAGAGACAACTGAACCAACAACAGTAAAACTGGTCAGTTACCTGCAGCAGCTGCTGGAAGACACCAATGAAGAACACAGCTGAAGTAACCTGGAACCCAAACAGACACGCGGCCATTCAAACACCTTCTGGATGCAGTCTGTACTGACACACAGGAAACAGGACTCCAGCAACTGCACATCCTAGGAAAATGGTTCACCCCTCCGGGAAACCAACTCCCTTCCGGAGAGACAACACACACAGGGAAAACGTCTTACATACATGCAGGGACAAACACCAACAACATCCTAGACATGTAATAACAAACAAGACGTACAACAAACCCTGAACATAAACCCACACCAAACATACAACAAGTGAGGTTGGGTACAAGGGAGACAAAGGAATGACATTGCTAAGAGACCTCAGTGTCCAACAAGGTGGCCCTCAATGACTGGGCAGATGGAATACCCACAGAATGGAGCATAGCTTCCAGCCCACAGCAAGGCTAGAGCACAACCCACCTCCAAGCAAGAAGCAAAGACTAAATAGCTAGAAGAGACCACACCATGATCAAACCAAGTCAGGATATTAACCCCACGCACACCACACAGCAGGGAGACACAACTTAAAGGGGAAGTGCACGTGCAAACAGCAAACTACACGTTGCCACAAGCAACCAGTCTGCACGGCAACCGCGTCACGGTCAAACACCAATTAGACCGTGACACAGGATTTTTTTTGTTTCAAAAATGATATTAGTGTATAAAACTTAAATAAATAAATTTAAAAAGTATACATATTAGGTATCGCCACATCCATAATGATCTGCTCTATAAAAATATCACATGATTTAACCCCTCAGGTGAACACCGTAAAATAAAATAAAATAAAAATGGTGTCAAAAAGCCATTTTGTCACCTTACATCACAAAACAATAGCTGATCTTAGGGAGACCAGCTACAGAAAACACCTCATTTAAGAGTCTCGACACAGCAATCCAAAGTGCAAAGCTCCCTGGGAAACAGTGATATGCAAAATAACCGTGGAGCCCCAATAATGGGTATTCAACACAGTGAAAGCCAGATATCCCTCAAAGGAAGGAAAACCGAGCAAAGGGGTGTCCCCATTACAGAGATCACCAAATCCACCATATTAAGTGGCCCCTATGTCAAGATCCCACTCTTGTACAAGCTTTAAGGATGTGACGGGGAAGACCAAAGCCAGTTATCCATCCACAGACAGCTGTTTCAGGGTGTTGCCCCTCATCAGTGTGGAGTAGGATTCTGGCTAACCGGGAGCAATGCCTTGGAGACAACTCAAACAAAACAATAGCTGATCTTAGGGAGACCAGCTATAGAAAACAGTGTGGAGCCTCATTTAAGAGTCTCGACACAGCAATCCAAAGTGCAAAGCTCCCTGGGAGACATTGTTGGCGGTTGGCCAGGTCGGTGGACCGCATCAATAAAGCCCGGGCGAAGTTGAATAAAGAAGTGGGGCGTTTTGTTCACAGGCAAGGTGGTTTAGTGGTACGTCATCGGGAATTGGAGGCGGCGTCGCCTCAATTCTTGAGAGCAGATGGTGTGCACCTTAACGACGTGGGCATTGACATGTGGGCATTGGGTATTCAGGAAGGTTTGGAGACGGCCCTTAAGTTGTGGCGGGACGCCCACAGGTGAGGTGTCACCGGTGGTCTTTTGGTGGCTGCTTGATATGGGATCCTGGGGAGCAATACAATGGTTAAGAGATGCATGACATGTTGGAGCCTGCATCTCATGTGGTTTGTTAATGCCGAGGATGGGGCTCCTGTTTGAGCTAAAAGGCCTACAGGGGGAGATACTTGTATACTTCAAGGATTTGGTGCCCTTGGGTCGGTGAGTGCGGCCAAGGGTAAGTTTAAAGTATAAGGGGAGACGGTTAAGGAGGATACCGCTTGTTTGGGTTGCCCTCCAGGATCCTTGTTATGGTGCAGTAGGTGATAACGTTGAAGGATGTGTTAAAGTGCATGTTATTATTATTATTCATGTTATATGGTGTAAGATGTTGCTTATAATGTGTGGAATAATAAAGTTTGTCCGTCATGGTCATTTTCACCAAAGCAAGTCAGTGTCGGTGTGATTATTTAAAGGGAACAGGTTAGGTATTATTAGCCGGAGGAAATTCTTCCATCCTATTAAGTCATAATAGCAAGGGAGCGAGGCGCAGACATAGCGTAGTGCGGATTGACTTGGGGGGAAGACTGTAGGCTAGGATGGGGTTAATGTTGTTGGGATTTGGTATTGTAAGGGTTGATTTAAACTAAGGAGGGGGTGGAGTTAGTAGGTTGGCAGGCTGTATATAAGGTGTAGAGGGAGGGGTTTTGGGCAGTTGCCAGTTTAGAGCCAGTGTGTTTCCCACCCTCCCGCCGCGGTAGCGGTTAGGTACTTGACGGCAGTTTAGGAAGGGCTGCTTGATATGGATCCTGGTGAGCAATACAATGGTTAAGAGATGCATGACATGTTGGAGCCTGCATCTCATGTGGTTTGTTAATGCCGAGGATGGGGCTCCTGATTGGACTAAAAGGCCTACAGGGGGAGATACTTGTATACTTCAAGGATTTGGTGCCCTTGGGTCGGTGAGTGCGGCCAAGGGTAAGTTTGAAGTGTAAGGTGAGAGTGCCTGTTATTATTATTATTATTCATGTTATATGGTGTAAGATGTTGCTTATAATGTGTGGAATAATAAAGTTTGGCCGTCATGGTCATTTTCACCAAAGCAAGTCAGTGTGATTATTTAAGGGGAACAGGTTAGGTATTAGTAGCCGGAGGAAATTCTTTCAAGCTATTAAGTCATTCTCCTTTCTACTCTTTATAACAAATAATGTATTGCTCCTCTTTCAGATTCTGTTGCCCAGACTACAATTCTTCAAGACACACATCGCTCCTCTGCCTCACTTCGACTCTAGTCTGACTCTCCCTAGCTCAGCCCCACACTCGGCAGAAAGTCGGACGAGCCCACTCCAACCAAGCGGGGAGAAATGGAGTGGTAAGTTCCATTCCTGTTACCAAACACTGCTAACCATACTCCAACTGCTGATGAACCAAGTGCATTACATATAATTACATTCACATTGCATAAGAAATATGTAAAATACAGTAAACAAGTACAAAATAGTAATACCCCTAACTCTGGGGTATTACAAATTATGCTCCTTGAGATGGATCCGCTCATTTATGAATGAACCATGACTTTCTGCAGAATACTTTTGCTGTTGTGTGAATGATTTAACTCATTTGAGGATGAAGAACCTGCTGTCTCCACTTGTTCATTAACTTTATATGCTTTGTTCATAGTGTGCCATACCTTACAAGCCTTTGAGTCAGCTAGTGTAGACGATATGTCACTAGGTACTAATCACTGCATACTGGGACCCCCACAGAAGACATGCCTTATTGAAGTTGCTCTAACACATTGACCTAGACATCACAATTTTGCTCTTGTCAAAGGCACACAGATCCTCACACTTTACCATTTTTCCTGTTTCCAACACAGCAGCTTCAAGAACTGACTATTCAGAAAAAAATCTGCATTTCTGTGCAGCAGATCAGGCTGTTTAAAAAGAGATCTGCTGCCCAGGAAGAATGCTTCTCTATGTGGACATGTAAGGCCCACACCCTTGTAATTACAATGGGGGAATCATGGGGGCATAGACCTTAAAAAACTTCCTTTTACCTTATTGAAGACATTAATGATAGTATAAACAATATACACACCTACATGCAGAACTCCCTAGTTTAAAGAAGTACAATTTTCTGTCTTGCATAAGACAGGACGACACCTCATGGATCAGGAGCTGGTAAAGCGGTTGGTCTGATGCACCTATAAAAGAAGAAGAATGACAGTTAACGCACATTCACACAAGAAGAAGCAAAGAACCCCACCCTCCTTCCCCCTGTTGCAATCTTTACCAGTGGGGGTAAGTTGCCTAGTGTAAGTGGGTGGACATTTTTATATATTTTGATAGTTTGAAGAGATTAATTAACTTTTTGTTATAAGCTTATGATTAATATGTTCTTACCCTTGAAAACATTGCGACCATAAAACTTACCATTAAAATTGAAATGAATAAAGTTGTGGTTATTTATATTCTAATTCTTCTAATGTGTCATTTACTTAGAGATCGGGATATCCAATACTATAAAAATGTCCAACATATGCCAGGCCCCTCACAGTGAATATACTTACTACGCTCCCCGCTGCGTGCGCAGCTCCTGGTCCCTGCATCGCCACTGCAGCTTCTCCCCGTGCGCAGATGAAAACATCCGGTGTCAGGGGAAGCAGCCAATGGCAGACGGGGTTGAGTCTCCCTAGCGTCACCCGCGATGCTATGGAGGCTCGTCCCCGCCTGCCATTGGCTGCTCCTTCCCCCTCGACACCAGATGTTTTCATCCGCGCACGAGGAGAAGTTGCAGCGGCGGTGGCGCAGGGAGCGGGGAGCGGAGTAAGTATATTCACTGTGAGGGGCCCAGCATATGGGGGACATTTTTATAGTATTGGATAACCATTTAAAGTCATAGATTCATTAAAGATTTTAAAAAGGAATTATGCCACCATGTAATCGATGTAGTGATCGCTTGTCTTCATGCATTGGAGGTGATTGCTGCATGTAAATGCAGTCCTTATCTCCACTGGCGATCAGGCAATTATCAGGGATGGTTGGTTCGTTCCTGATAATTGCCTAAACTTTCACATTCTCGTTTATGGGCAGATCTGTCATAGATCTGCAAACACGGATTCATTACAATAATACAACCGCATGCATCCGTCATGAACGGATCTGTTTGTATTATCTGTAACATAGCCAAGATGGATCCGTCATGAACTCCACTAAAAGTCAATGGTAGACGGATCCGTTTTCTATTGTACCTGATTGTTTCAGAGAAAACGGATCCGTCCCCATTGACTTACATTGTGTGCCAGGACGGATCCGTTTGGCTCAGTTTCGTCAAGCGGACAGCAAAACGCTGCAGGCAACGTTTTGATGTCCACCTCCAGAGCGGAATGGTGACTGATCGGAGGTAAACTGATGCATTTTGAGCGGATAATTTTCAATTCAGAATGCATTAGGGCAAAACTGACCAGTTTTGGACCATTTGTGAGAGCCATAGATGGATCTCACAAACGGAAACCAAAACGCAAGTGTGAAAGTAGCCTAAAAAGGACCTGAAGTCAGGGTTTTGGGTTGTTAGCGACTGAAAATTGCCAGATGAAACATATGTAAAAAAAACAATGCATCACCTGTACATGCTAAGTAACTATAACAGCCACTGTGGTTCTGCCTATGTGAAAACCTCGCCTTATTTTATTTAGCAAAACTGCAGGTAGGCTGATAACATAATAAACAGCCTTAAACGTACCTTCCAGCCCCCTCTGATGCAGTACTGCTGCTATCCTTTTTCCTGGGGCTGCAACCAGTGGTGTAATGTTTTAGTTGCGGTGAAGACGTCCCATATACCGCTGCAGCCAATCATTGGGTTTTGTTCATTGTAGCTGCACAGACGGCTCTAGAAACTCCAGTCGAACACTGAGAATACATTACTGACTGCACCCTGGGGGGAAGGATAAGTTTGAAGGCTGGCTGAAGGCTAGCCTGGATTTGTGGGAGGAGCCGGACCTTCATAATCGGCTCGGCTCACAGGGGCATCACGTCGGCTGGTCACGGACGTCCACTCTACTTCCGGGTCAGTGACGTCATCGACGAGCGCTCCACGAGACAAAGCTTTACGAAGCTTTACAGATGCCGGGTGCTAACACTTCATCCTGCCAGGGTTCACAGGATTTACTGGGCATTGTAAATGACAGGGCATTGATTGACAGGGCTCTGGTAACTGCGTTTTCCAGGTGCCATTTCTTGGGGTTGCTTGCACGTTTCATCAGGTTGATCACACCATTGTCGTTTATTTTGCTCACATCGGGTAGCTCTTGACGTAAAAATAAAATAAAAAATAAATAAAATCTTTTCTGGAGATAACTTCATGCATACACCATTAGGATAGGTTCACGCGCTAGTACAACCACGCTCTCTCACGGGAGACAGGCAGACGTTGTCTCATATCTCGTAGACTAGTGTCATACGTCATACGGTCAGTTTTCCACAATTCCTATTCTTATACATTACCTGCCACGTCTGTAGGTTCATTAGCCCGCAGTATTCGTTTATAATTGATCTGTCACGTCGCAGGTTTAAAAACTCGGGCTCGCTTGTTACGTCAGTGGAAACGACTAACATACTTCCTGTCAGTCTCGTCGGCTTTCTCATACATTCGTATCACGCTGCGTGGGAGGAAGGGGGGGGTTCTAGTCTGTCACCTTTGGTTGTTTCAGTGGTCATGTCTCAGCCTTCGGACATTGAGGAATTCGTGTCCTTGCCTCCATCTCCAAGCAGAGGGTCCAAACAAGGTAGCATCCCGTCTCTTAGGTCATGGACAGTGCCAAAGCTGACGGCTGAACTTCTGAGAAGAGGCATTCGTTCGCGGCTACAGCCAGAAAGGCGGAACTGTTCAAGTTACTTTTCCCTAGTACACCACCAGCCAGGCCTGCCACGAGCAGTGATAGCACTTCCATCAACACTTCGTTGGCGCAGATACATGCAGTGTTGAACACGCTCACAAATTCCATCCAGGATATACAAACCCGGATGGAGGTGATGGAGAAGCGTCGTGACCCCCCCCCCAAGTAGTCGGGCCGGCCAGTGTTGCGGCACCTCCGGCTGTGGTGGCAGGTACTACGCCTACTTTACTACCGACAGCTAACCTGTCACAGGGTGGGGGGGTACCTTCGGTTGCGCCAGTTTATTTCGTTAGGCCTAGTATTAAGAGGGATATTTTGGAGGGCAAGGATGTCAATTTGGCATCCTTGTTAATAGCATCCCATGACGTGGCGGAGAACAAATCCTAGCGAGGTGTCGGTGGTGCTCAAAACCAAGGACCCCAGGCTCAGTCGCAAACTGTCACTGGCTGAATTTGTGCTGGCTTTCAGTCTGTTCAGAGACGTGTTGTGTTCCGCCAGCCCCCACAGAAGAGAAGAACTGGACACTTACCTTTATAGGGTGGTGGATCTGGCACATAAGTACGGGGGATCAGCGTTCTATGACTATCACAGGTCCTTCTCGGCCAAAGCGGCAGCCATTTGGGCCCAGTTTCAGGTAGTCACAAACTGGAGCAACATTGATATGGAGCTGTTTTGCAGGCACTTCGCCAGTTTAAAATCTCCGGTGTGCGCCACTTGTCAGTCTCCTGCCCATACTACCACTTGGTGTCCATTGGCTGACCTTACAGCTGTTCCCAGTACCTCCAGAGGCGTAACCAACCCGGGTTCTAGTCAGCAGACACTTCAGTACGACAAACTGGGGAGACCGATTCATTTCTTAGGGAAAGCTCAGCTGTGTAACAATTTCAATTACGCTATTTGCAACTACAGTCAGTGCAGGTTATTGCACGTCTGTGCCACGTGTTTCAGGGCACATCCGGTCACGGTGTGCACCTTGAAGTCCTCGGCATGACTGAGCCGGGTGGATGTAGAGCTATTAGACCGGCTACTGCGGCTTCACCCAGTTCAGCCGTTCCGTTCATTCCTGGTGGAAGGGTTTTCCCGGGGGTTTCACACTGGGCTCATCACCTTGCCACAGCAGACTTTTGAATGCACTAATCTACAATCTGCCTTCATACATGCAGGTCTAGTGGACAAACTGTTAAGGAGTGAGCTGGATAAGGGCTTCGTCATAGGTCCTTTTCAGTCCCCTCCTTTTCACACATGGAGGGTGAAGCCCGGTGGGGGTGGTGCAGGGGAAGTATTCAAATAAATTTAGGTTGATTTATGACTTGTCTGCTCCTCATTCTTCCCACGTCCCAAGTCTCAATTCATTGATTCCGTCAGAGGAATTTTCTTTGAAATATTCTTCTGTGGACCAGGCTATCCAGGTCATTCTTCTGACAAGTAGGGGTGCTTGGCTGTCTAAAGCAGACATTTCTGATGCGTTCAAATTGCTGCCCATTAGACCATCTCTCTGGCAGTGGCATGGCATCAAGTGGAGAGATTTATATTATTTCGCCACTAAATTGACGTTTGGTTCCAAAAGTAGCCCCAGTCTTTTTGACAAGTTAGCGCAGGCTCTGGAGTGGATTTTGTTGGAAGCACGGGGCTGCCAGAACATCATTCATTACCTTGACGATTTTCTGTTGATTGAAAGCCCCTCACAGGTGCCTGTTGACTTGCAAGTTCTTTTGCAAGTTTTCAAGGAGTTAAATATTCCGGTTGCTGACCACAAAACAGAGGGGCCTGCACAAGTGATCACGTTTTTAGGGATCTCCTTAAATTCACGCGAGATGTCCGCTAGTCTGCCCCAAGAGAAGCTCGACAGGATCAAGTCAGGTGTCCGTTCCTTGGTCATTTCTCAGGTTTGTGCCAAGAGAGAGTTACAGTCTCTGTTGGGCATGTTAACCTTTGCCATGAGGATCATTCCTCAGGGTAGATCGTTTATTTCAAGATTGTTAGTTTATTGCAAGAAACCAGTGATTTGGACGCATCAGTTCATCTTAATGCCAACGCCCGGGCAGATCTGTTCATGTGGGACAGATTTCTCAGTGAGTGGAATGGCATTTCAATGTTTGTTCCGAGGGCCACCATCAATTCTCCACACGTGTTTTCTGATGCGGCAGCCTCGGTAGGTTTCGCTGCCATATTTGGCTCACATTGGTTGGCCAGCCTATGGCCCACGGAGGTACTACAGATGCCGGGTTTTTCTCAGACTTCGGCATTGTTTGAGATCTATCCTATCGTAGCAGCTGCTGTAGTTTGGGGGCACAGATGGTCGGGTCACACGGTGGTTTTCCACAGTGACAACATGGCGACTGCAGAGATCATAAACAAGGGTAGATCCAAATCTTTACTCATCATGTCTTTCATGCGCAGATTGACCTGGATAGCTCTGGAGCAGGGGTTTCATTTTCATGGCCTGTTTTTGGAAGGGGTGAGCAATGTTGCAGCCGATGCTTTGTCTCATTTAGATTTTTCACGCTTTTTCTTACAGAATCCAGATGCGGACAAAGTGGGCACCCCGGTACCGGACTGGCGGCTGCTGGTATTGGATTAGAATCTCTGATGGTGGTCACCAGTTTGCTAATTACGAAATCGTTGTCCGGCAGTACATTGAGGGCGTACCACCGAGCGTGGGTGTTTTTTTCTAAATTTCTGTTGACTTGTCCTAGGGGTGACACTGGTCAGGTCAAATACATGGTGGCCTTTGTGTCATACTGTCACTCAGTTCTGGCCTTATCACACAATACGATAAGGCTATACTTGGCGGGGGTGCAGCATTTTTTGGCACTTCAGGACTGGAGCCGGACAGACCTTCTGTCACGGCGGACAGGATCTATGATACACAGACAACCAAATACACAAGTGTCTAAGCTAGATGCTGGGGAAAGGTCACCTCCTAGCACATCCCTGACTTCTCTCCCTATCCTGCTAAGCCCACATTCAGACCTTGATGGTAGGAATGATGTGTCCTCGTGCCTGGACTGCAAACACCCTAGAATCCCTGAGATGGTGAAAGGGGAGAAGGGGCAGAAGACACACAAATAGCCTAGACCGCAAACAACACAAACAGAAACCAAACTTATCTGAGCTGGAACAGACAATCCTTCCTTTCTTGAATCCAAGGCCAGACTGAATTCTATAACCCGCACGGCCCTCTGGGAGTGAAGGCAATTTAAGCCAATGACCCCACCCAGAGCACCTGAAGGAAGGCGGATCCAGCATGATTCCAAAACAAACAAAAGGTTAGACACGTGCTGCCAATCTGACAGACGTCCGCACACCGTCCGAGCAGGGCATGACAGTACCCCCCCCTTCTACAGGTGACCTCGGGGCACCCCGGACCAACCTTATCCGGGTGGGCTCTGTGAAAAGCCCTAACCAGTCGGCTGGCGTTGACCTCCAGTGCCGGAACCCACATCCTGTCCTCGGGGCCGTATCCCCTCCAGTTTACCAGGTACTGAAAGGAACCCCGAAGAACTCTAGAGTCAAGAACCCTGGAGATCTCGAACTCTAAATTTCCATCGACCAGAACAGGAGGAGGGGGCAATGGCAATGGTTCCACTGGTCTCACATATTTTTTCAATAAAGATCTATGGAACACATCATGGATTCTCCAAGTCTGCGGAAGATCCAGTCGAAACGCTACTGGATTGATCAGTGCAGATATTTTGTACGGGCCGATAAATCTTGGACCCAGTTTCCAAGATGGCACTCTTAATTTAATATTTTTAGTGGACAACCACACCAGATCACCCACACACAGGTCCGGACCAGTCACACATCTCCTGTCAGCCATTCGCTTATATCTCTCACCCATCGTCTCCAAATTCACTTGTATCCTCCGCCAGATAGAGGATAAGGTAGAAGAAAACCTTTCCTCCTCTGGCATCCCAGAGGAACTAGTCCCAGAAAAGGTACCAAACTGAGGATGAAAACCATATGCGCCAAAAAATGTTGACTTACCCGTGGATTCCTGTCTACGGTTATTCAAAGCAAACTCCGCTAAGGGCAGGAATGAGGACCAGTCCTCCTGATTCTCCGCCACAAAGCACCTCAAGTAGGTCTCCAGGTTTTGATTAGTATGCTCAGTCGGTCCATTCGATTGCGGATGGAAAGCCGAAGAGAACGAAATTTGAATGCCAAGCCGAGAGCAGAACGCCCTCCAGAACCTGGAGACAAACTGCGTCCCCCTATCAGAAACCACATCCGAAGGAATACCGTGCAATCTCACGATATTGTCAACAAAATTGCGCAAGAGTCTTGGCATTAGGCAGACTAGTTAACGATATAAAATGAGTCATCTTGCTAAAACGATCAACTACCACCAAAATTACTGTTTTCCCCGAGGAACTCGGCAGATCCGTAATAAAGTCCATGAACAAGTGCGTCCAAGGACGAGACGGAATAGATAAAGGAAGGAGTGAACCAGCCGGTCGAGTATGAGCAACCTTAGATCGTGCACAGGTCTCACAAGCTGCCACGTAATCCTCAATGCTCCTACGTAACCCGGGCCACCAGAACCTCCGGGACACAAGGTCACAGGTGGACTTACCACCAGGATGTCCGGCAAGGACAGTATCGTGATGTTCCTTGAAAACCTTGTATCGCAGTTCTTTGGGAACAAACAACCTCCCTGGGGAACAGGAACCAGGAGCCCCCTCTGGGGCTCCCAACACCTCCATCTCCAATTCGGGATACAGAGCGGAAACCACAACCCCGTCAGCCAAGATCAGAGCAGGATCCTCTGAATCACATCCCCCTGGAAAACTGCGAGACAACGCATCTGCCTTGATGTTTTTGACAAAATTGAACCTGGTAAAAAACAGTGACCATCTGGCCTGTCTAGGGTTCAGACGCTTGGCAGATTGCAGGTAAGCCAAATTCTTATGACACCATTCCTCAAAGGCCAACTTTATAGCCAGCAACTCTCTAGCTCACACATCATAGTTCCTCTCGGCGACCGAGAGCTTCTTGGAAAAGAAAGCACATGGGACCCATTTGCCAGGAGAAGAACCCTGCGACAGCACCGCTCCCACCCCCACTTCTGATGCATCCACCTCCACCACGAATGGTTGAGACACATCGGGCTGCACCAGAATGGGAGCAGACGCAAAACACTCCTTAATAGTCGAAAAGGCCTGCAATGCCTCCTCCGACCAAACAGAGACGTCAGTGCTAGAGTTGAGCGAACACCTGGATGTTCGGGTTCGAGAAGTTCGGCCGAACTTCCCGGAAATGTTCGGGTTCGGGATCCGAACCCGATCCGAACTTCGTCCCGAACCCCATTGAAGTCAATGGGGACCCGAACTTTTGGGCACTAAAAAGGCTGTAAAACAGCCCAGGAAAGAGCTAGAGGGCTGCAAAAGGCAGCAACATGTAGGTAAATCCCCTGCAAACAAATGTGGATAGGGAAATGAATTAAAATAAAAATAAAAAAAATAAAAATGAACCAATATCAATTGGACAGAGGTCCCATAGCAGAGAATCTGGCTTCACGTCAGCAGAGAATCAGTCTCTTCATGCCATAGCAAAGAATCTGGCTTCATGTCAGCAGAGAATCAGTCTCTTCATGCCATAGCAGAGAATCTGGCTTCATGTCAGCGCAGAATCAGTCTTCATGTCATAGCAGAGAATCAGGCTTCACGTCACCCACCACTGGAACAGGCCACTGTCACACATTTAGGCCCCGGCACCCAGGCAGAGGAGAGAGGTCCCGTAACAGAGAATCTGGCCTGATGTCAGCACAGAATCTGTCTTCATGTCATAGCAGAGAATCAGGCTTCACGTCACCCACCACTGGAACAGGCCACTGTCACACATTTAGGCCCAGGCACCCAGGCAGAGGAGAGAGGTCCCGTAACAGAGAATCTGGCCTTATGTCAGCGCAGAATCTGTATTCATGTCATAGCAGAGAATCAGGCTTCACGTCACCCACCACTGGAACAGGCCACTGTCACACATTTAGGCCCCGGCACCCAGACAGAGGAGAGCGGTCCCGTAACAGAGAATCTGGCCTGATGTCAGCACAGAATCTGTCTTCATGTCATAGCAGAGAATGAGGCTTCACGTCACCCACCACTGGAACAGGCCACTGTCACACATTTAGGCCCAGGCACCCAGGCAGAGGAGAGAGGTCCCGTAACAGAGAATCTGGCCTTATGTCAGCGCAGAATCTGTCTTCATGTCATAGCAGAGAATCAGGCTTCACGTCACCCACCACTGGAAGAGGCCACTGTCACACATTTAGGCCCAGGCACCCAGGCAGAGGAGAGAGGTCCCGTAACAGAGAATCTGGCCTTATGTCAGCGCAGAATCTGTATTCATGTCATAGCAGAGAATCAGGCTTCACGTCACCCACCACTGGAACAGGCCACTGTCACACATTTAGGCCCCGGCACCCAGGCAGAGGAGAGAGGTCCCGTAACAGAGAATCTGGCCTGATGTCAGCACAGAATCTGTCTTCATGTCATAGCAGAGAATCAGGCTTCACGTCACCCACCACTGGAACAGGCCACTGTCACACATTTAGGCCCAGGCACCCAGACAGAGGAGAGAGGTCCCGTAACAGAGAATCTGGCCTTATGTCAGCGCAGAATCTGTATTCATGTCATAGCAGAGAATCAGGCTTCACGTCACCCACCACTGGAACAGGCCACTGTCACACATTTAGGCCCCGGCACCCAGGCAGAGGAGAGAGGTCCCGTAACAGAGAATCTGGCCTTATGTCAGCGCAGAATCTGTATTCATGTCATAGCAGAGAATCAGGCTTCACGTCACCCACCACTGGAACAGGCCACTGTCACACATTTAGGCCCAGGCACCCAGGCAGAGGAGAGAGGTCCCGTAACAGAGAATCTGGCCTTATGTCAGCGCAGAATCTGTATTCATGTCATAGCAGAGAATCAGGCTTCACGTCACCCACCACTGGAACAGGCCACTGTCACACATTTAGGCCCCGGCACTCAGGCAGAGGAGAGAGGTCCCGTAACAGAGAATCTGGCCTTATGTCAGTGCAGAATCTGTATTCATGTCATAGCAGAGAATCAGGCTTCACGTCACCCACCACTGGAACAGGCCACTGTCACACATTTAGGCCCAGGCACCCAGGCAGAGGAGAGAGGTCCCGTAACAGAGAATCTGGCCTTATGTCAGCGCAGAATCTGTATTCATGTTATAGCAGAGAATCAGGCTTCACGTCACCCACCACTGGAACAAGCCACTGTCACACATTTAGGCCCCGGCACCCAGACAGAGGAGAGCGGTCCCGTAACAGAGAATCTGGCCTTATGTCAGCGCAGAATCTGTCTTCATGTCATAGCAGAGAATCAGGCTTCACGTCACCCACCACTGGAACAGGCCACTGTCACACATTTAGGCCTCGGCACCCAGACAGAGGAGAGCGGTCCCGTAACAGAGAATCTGGCCTTATGTCAGCACAGAATCTGTCTTCATGTCATAGCAGAGAATCAGGCTTCACGTCACCCACCACTGGAACAGGCCACTGTCACACATTTAGGCCCCGGCACCCAGACAGAGGAGAGCTTTCCCGTAACAGAGAATCTGGCCTTATGTCAGCGCAGAATCTGTCTTCATGTCATAGCAGAGAATCAGGCTTTACGTCACCCACCACTGGAACAGGCCACTGTCACACATTTAGGCCCAGGCACCCAGGCAGAGGAGAGAAGTCCCGTAACAGAGAATCTGGCCTTATGTCAGCGCAGAATCTTTATTCATGTCATAGCAGAGAATCAGGCTTCACGTCACCCACCACTGGAACAGGCCACTGTCACACATTTAGGCCCCGGCACCCAGGCAGAGGAGAGAGGTCCCGTAACAGAGAATCTGGCCGGATGTCAGCACAGAATCTGTCTTCATGTCATAGCAGAGAATCAGGCTTCACGTCACCCACCACTGGAACAGGCCACTGTCACACATTTAGGCCCAGGCACCCAGGCAGAGGAGAGAGGTCCCGTAACAGAGAATCTGGCCTTATGTCAGCGCAGAATCTGTATTCATGTCATAGCAGAGAATCAGGCTTCACGTCACCCACCACTGGAACAGGCCACTGTCACACATTTAGGCCCAGGCACCCAGGCAGAGGAGAGAGGTCCCGTAACAGAGAATCTTGCCTTATGTCAGTGCAGAATCTGTATTCATGTCATAGCAGAGAATCAGGCTTCACGTCACCCACCACTGGAACAGGCCACTGTCACACATTTAGGCCCCGGCACCCAGACAGAGGAGAGCGGTCCCGTAACAGAGAATCTGGCCTTATGTCAGCTCAGAATCTGTCTTCATGTCATAGCAGAGAATCAGGCTTCACGTCACCCACCACTGGAACAGGCCACTGTCACTCATTTAGGCCCAGTCACCCAGGCAGAGGAGAGAGGTCCCGTAACAGAGAATCTGGCCTTATGTCAGCGCAGAATCTGTCTTCATGTCATAGCAGAGAATCAGGCTTCACGTCACCCACCACTGGAACAGGCCACTGTCACACATTTAGGCCCAGGCAGAGGAGAGAGGTCCCGTAACAGAGAATCTGGCCTTATGTCAGCGCAGAATCTGTCTTCATGTCATAGCAGAGAATCAGGCTTCACGTCACCCACCACTGGAAGAGGCCACTGTCACACATTTAGGCCCAGGAACCCAGGCAGAGGAGAGAGGTCCCGTAACAGAGAATCTGGCCTTATGTCAGTGCAGAATCTGTCTTCATGTCATAGCAGAGAATCAGGCTTCATGTCACCCACCACTGGAACAGGCCACTGTCACACATTTAGGCCCCGGCACCCAGACAGAGGAGAGCGGTCCCGTAACAGAGAATCTGGCCTTATGTCAGCGCAGAATCTGTCTTCATGTCATAGCAGAGAATCAGGCTTCACGTCACCCACCACTGGAACAGGCCACTGTCACACATTTAGGCCCCGGCACCCAGACAGAGGAGAGCGGTCCCGTAACAGAGAATCTGGCCTTATGTCAGCGCAGAATCTGTCTTCATGTCATAGCAGAGAATCAGGCTTCACGTCACCCACCACTGGAACAGGCCACTGTC
>NC_053390.1:252208376-252260648 GCF_905171765.1 Bufo bufo | reverse complement strand
GTGTGCTGCAGCTGAAACTCCACTATGGCCTGCTGCTGCTCGCACAGTCTGTCCAGCATATGCAAGGTGGAGTTCCACCTGGTGGGTACGTCGCATATAAGGCGGTGAGCGGGAAGGCCGAAGTTACGCTGTAGCGCAGACAGGCGAGCAGCGGCAGGGTGTGAACGCCGGAAGCGCGAACAGACGGCCCGCACTTTATGCAGCAGCTCTGACATGTCGGGGTAGTTGCGAATGAACTTCTGCACCACCAAATTCAGCACATGCGCCAGGCAAGGGATGTGCGCCAAACCGGCTAGTCCCAGAGCTGCAACGAGATTTCGCCCATTATCGCACACCACCAGGCCGGGCTTGAGGCTCACCGGCAGCAACCACTCGTCGGTCTGTTGTTCTATACCCCGCCACAACTCCTGTGCGGTGTGGGGCCTGTCCCCCAAACATATGAGTTTCAGAATGGCCTGCTGACGTTTACCCCGGGCTGTGCTGAAGTTGGTGGTGAAGGTGTGTGGCTGACTGGATGAGCAGGTGGAAGAAGAGGAGGAGGAAGCTGAGTAGGAGGAGGAGGAGACAGGAGGCAAAGAATGTTGCCCTGCGGTCCTTGGCGGCGAAAGGACGTGCGCCAAACAGCTCTCCGCCTGGGGCCCAGCCGCCACTACATTTACCCAGTGTGCAGTTAGGGAGATATAGCGTCCCTGGCCGTGCTTACTGGTCCACGTATCTGTGGTTAGGTGGACCTTGCCACAGATGGCGTTGCGCAGTGCACACTTGATATTATCGGACACTTGGTTGTGCAGGGAAGGCACGGCTCTCTTGGAGAAGTAGTGGCGGCTGGGAACAACATACTGTGGGACAGCAAGTGACATGAGCTGTTTGAAGCTGTGTGTGTCCACCAGCCTAAATGACAGCATTTCATAGGCCAGTAGTTTAGAAATGCTGGCATTCAGGGCCAGGGATCGAGGGTGGCTATGTGGGAATTTACGCTTTCTCTCAAATGTTTGTGAGATGGAGAGCTGAACGCTGCCGTGTGACATGGTTGAGATGCTTGGTGACGCAGGTGGTGGTGTTGGTGGTACATCCCATGTTTGCTGGGCGGCAGGTGCCAACGTTCCTCCAGAGGCAGAGGAAGAGGCCGAGGCGGCGGCAGCAGCAGAAGAGGCCGAGGCAGCGGCAGCAGCAGAAGAGGCCGAGGCAGCGGCAGCAGCAGAAGAGGCCGAGGCAGCGGCAGCAGCAGAAGAGGCCGAGGCGGCAGCAGCAGAAGAGGCAGCAGGGGGAGCCTGAGTGACTTCCTTGTTTTTAAGGTGTTTACTCCACTGCAGTTCATGCTTTGCATGCAGGTGCCTGGTCATGCAGGTTGTGCTAAGGTTCAGAACGTTAATGCCTCGCTTCAGGCTCTGATGGCACAGCGTGCAAACCACTCGGGTCTTGTCGTCAGCACATTGTTTGAAGAAGTGCCATGCCAGGGAACTCCTTGAAGCTGCCTTTGGGGTGCTCGGTCCCAGATGGCGGCGGTCAGTAGCAGGCGAAGTCTCTTGGCGGCGGGTGTTCTGATTTTGCCCACTGCTCCCTCTTTTGCTACGCTGTTGGCTCGGTCTCACCACTGCCTCTTCCTTCGAACTGTGAAATTCAGTGGCACGACCTTTATTCCATGTGGGGTCTAGGACCTCATCGTCCCCTGCATCGTCTTCCACCCAGTCTTGATCCCTGACCTCCTGTTCAGTCTGCACACTGCAGAAAGACGCAGCAGTTGGCACCTGTGTTTCGTCATCATCAGAGACGTGCTGAGGTGGTATTCTCATGTCCTCACCATCAGGAATCATAAGTGGTTGTGCGTTAGTGCATTCTATCTCTTCTACCCCTGGGGAAGGGCTAGGTGGATGCCCTTGGGAAACCCTGGCAGCAGAGTCTTCAAACAGCATAAGAGACTGCTGCATAACTTGAGGCTCAGACAGTTTCCCTGATATGCATGGGGGTGATGTGACAGACTGATGGGCTTGGTTTTCATGCGCCATCTGTGCGCTTTCTGCAGAAGACTGGGTGGGAGATAATGTGAACGTGCTGGATGCACTGTCGGCCACCCAATTGACTAATGCCTGTACCTGCTCAGGCCTTACCATCCTTAGAACGGCATTGGGCCCCACCAAATATGGCTGTAAATTCTGGCGGCTACTGGGACCTGAGGTAGTTGGTACACTAGGACGTGTGGCTGTGGCAGAACGGCCACGTCCTCTCCCAGCACCAGAGGGTCCACTAACACCACCATGACCATGTCCACGTCCGCGTCCGCGTCCCTTATTAGATGTTTTCCTCATTGTTCCTGTTCACCACAATTTTGAGAATGGCAAATTTGGGAATAGTTTTTCAACCCAGAACAAGAAGTGTGCTTTTACAGTCACTACAAATAACTTGACCAGCTAAAACAGTACAGATTTGGTTGAATAGAGATGTGAGACCTGTTTTTTTTGGCGCTGTGTGACAGGTATAGGTTTAATCACAGAATCACACTTCTATCAGCACGCTAGCGTGTGTCTTAGGTTTTTCTGAATGACACTATCAGTACCTTCAATGTAAGAATTTATTTTTGGGATAGATTTTTAAGTAGGCCTCAAAAACCAGAAACTAGTTATTTTGAGAATGGCAAATTTGGGAATAGTTTTTCAACCCAGAACAAGAAGTGTGCTTTTACAGTCACTACAAATAACTTGACCAGCTAAAACAATACAGATTTGGTTGAATAGAGATGTGAGGCCTGTTAATTTTTTGCGCTGTGTGACAGGTATAGGTTTAATCACAGAATTAGACTTCTATCTGCACGGTAGCGTGTGTGTTAGGTTTTTCTGAATGACACTATCATCACCTTCAATGTAAGATATCTTTTTTGGGATAGATTTCAAGTAGGCCTCAAATACCAGAAACTAGTTATTTTGAGAATGGCAAATTTGGGAATGCTTTTTCAACCCAGAACAAAAAGTCTGCTTTTACGGTCACTACAAATAACTTGACCAGCTAAAACTGTGCAGATTTGGTTGAATAGAGATGTGAGACCTGTTTTTTTTTGCGCTGTGTGACAGTTATAGGTTTAATCACAGAATGACACTTCTATCAGCACGCTAGCGTGTGTCTTAGGTTTTTCTGAATGACACTATCAATACCTTCAATGTAAGATTTTCTTTTTGGGATAGATTTCAAGTAGGCCTCAAATACCACAAACTAGTTATTTTCAGAATGGCAAATTTGGGAATGCTTTTTCAACCCAGAACAAAAAGTCTGCTTTTACGGTCACTACAAATAACTTGACCAGCTAAAACTGTGCAGATTTGGTTGAATAGAGATGTGAGACCTGTTTTTTTTTTGCGCTGTGTGACAGTTATAGGTTTAATCACAGAATGACACTTCTATCAGCACGCTAGCGTGTGTCTTAGGTTTTTCTGAATGACACTATCAATACCTTCAATGTAAGATTTTCTTTTTGGGATAGATTTCAAGTAGGCCTCAAATACCACAAACTAGTTATTTTCAGAATGGCAAATTTGGGAATGCTTTTTCAACCCAGAACAAAAAGTCTGCTTTTACGGTCACTACAAATAACTTGACCAGCTAAAACTGTGCAGATTTGGTTGAATAGAGATGTGAGACCTGTTTTTTTTTGCGCTGTGTGACAGTTATAGGTTTAATCACAGAATGACACTTCTATCAGCACGCTAGCGTGTGTCTTAGGTTTTTCTGAATGACACTATCAATACCTTCAATGTAAGATTTTCTTTTTGGGATAGATTTCAAGTAGGCCTCAAATACCACAAACTAGTTATTTTCAGAATGGCAAATTTGGGAATGCTTTTTCAACCCAGAACAAAAAGTCTGCTTTTACGGTCACTACAAATAACTTGACCAGCTAAAACTGTGCAGATTTGGTTGAATAGAGATGTGAGACCTGTTTTTTTTTGCGCTGTGTGACAGTTATAGGTTTAATCACAGAATGACACTGCTATCAGCACGCTAGCGTGTGTCTTAGGTTTTTCTGAATGACACTATCAATACCTTCAATGGAAGATTTTCTTTTTGGGATAGATTTCAAGTAGGCCTCAAATACCACAAACTAGTTTTTTTCAGAATGGCAAATTTGGAAATGCTTTTTCAACCCAGAACAAAAAGTCTGCTTTTACGGTCACTACAAATAACTTGACCAGCTAAAACTGTGCAGATTTGGTTGAATAGAGATGTGAGACCTGTTTTTTTTTGCGCTGTGTGACAGTTATAGGTTTAATCACAGAATGACACTTCTATCAGCACGCTAGCGTGTGTCTTAGGTTTTTCTGAATGACACTATCAATACCTTCAATGTAAGATTTTTTTTTTGGGATAGATTTCAAGTAGGCCTCAAATACCACAAACTAGTTATTTTCAGAATGGCAAATTTGGGAATGCTTTTTCAACCCAGAACAAAAAGTCTGCTTTTACGGTCACTACAAATAACTTGACCAGCTAAAACTGTGCAGATTTGGTTGAATAGAGATGTGAGACCTGTTTTTTTTTGCGCTGTGTGACAGTTATAGGTTTAATCACAGAATGACACTTCTATCAGCACGCTAGCGTGTGTCTTAGGTTTTTCTGAATGACACTATCAATACCTTCAATGTAAGATTTTCTTTTTGGGATAGATTTCAAGTAGGCCTCAAATACCACAAACTAGTTATTTTCAGAATGGCAAATTTGGGAATGCTTTTTCAACCCAGAACAAAAAGTCTGCTTTTACGGTCACTACAAATAACTTGACCAGCTAAAACTGTGCAGATTTGGTTGAATAGAGATGTGAGACCTGTTTTTTTTTGCGCTGTGTGACAGTTATAGGTTTAATCACAGAATGACACTTCTATCAGCACGCTAGCGTGTGTCTTAGGTTTTTCTGAATGACACTATCAATACCTTCAATGTAAGATTTTCTTTTTGGGATAGATTTCAAGTAGGCCTCAAATACCACAAACTGGATATTTTCAGAATGGCAAATTTGGGAATGCTTTTTCAACCTAGAACAAAAAGTCTGCTTTTACGGTCACTACAAATAACTTGACCAGCTAAAACTGTGCAGATTTGGTTGAATAGAGATGTGAGACCTGTTTTTTTTTGCGCTGTGTGACAGTTATAGGTTTAATCACAGAATGACACTGCTATCAGCACGCTAGCGTGTGTCTTAGGTTTTTCTGAATGACACTATCAATACCTTCAATGTAAGATTTTCTTTTTGGGATAGATTTCAAGTAGGCCTCAAATACCACAAACTAGTTATTTTCAGAATGGCAAATTTGGGAATGCTTTTTCAGCCCAGAACAAAAAGTCTGCTTTTACGGTCACTACAAATAACTTGACCAGCTAAAACTGTGCAGATTTGGTTGAATAGAGATGTGAGACCTGTTTTTTTTTGCGCTGTGTGACAGTTATAGGTTTAATCACAGAATGACACTGCTATCAGCACGCTAGCGTGTGTCTTAGGTTTTTCTGAATGACACTATCAATACCTTCAATGTAAGATTTTCTTTTTGGGATAGATTTCAAGTAGGCCTCAAATACCACAAACTAGTTATTTTCAGAATGGCAAATTTGGGAATGCTTTTTCAACCCAGAACAAAAAGTCTGCTTTTACGGTCACTACAAATAACTTGACCAGCTAAAACTGTGCAGATTTGGTTGAATAGAGATGTGAGACCTGTTTTTTTTTGCGCTGTGTGACAGTTATAGGTTTAATCACAGAATGACACTGCTATCAGCACGCTAGCGTGTGTCTTAGGTTTTTCTGAATGACACTATCAATACCTTCAATGTAAGATTTTCTTTTTGGGATAGATTTCAAGTAGGCCTCAAATACCACAAACTAGTTATTTTCAGAATGGCAAATTTGGGAATGCTTTTTCAACCCAGAACAAAAAGTCTGCTTTTACGGTCACTACAAATAACTTGACCAGCTAAAACTGTGCAGATTTGGTTGAATAGAGATGTGAGACCTGTTTTTTTTTGCGCTGTGTGACAGTTATAGGTTTAATCACAGAATGACACTTCTATCAGCACGCTAGCGTGTGTCTTAGGTTTTTCTGAATGACACTATCAATACTTTCAATGTAAGATTTTCTTTTTGGGATAGATTTCAAGTAGACCTCAAATACCACAAACTAGTTATTTTCAGAATGGCAAATTTGGGAATGCTTTTTCAACCCAGAACAAAAAGTCTGCTTTTACGGTCACTACAAATAACTTGACCAGCTAAAACTGTGCAGATTTGGTTGAATAGAGATGTGAGACCTGTTTTTTTTTGCGCTGTGTGACAGTTATAGGTTTAATCACAGAATGACACTTCTATCAGCACGCTAGCGTGTGTCTTAGGTTTTTCTGAATGACACTATCAATACCTTCAATGTAAGATTTTCTTTTTGGGATAGATTTCAAGTAGGCCTCAAATACCACAAACTAGTTATTTTCAGAATGGCAAATTTGGGAATGCTTTTTCAACCCAGAACAAAAAGTCTGCTTTTACGGTCACTACAAATAACTTGACCAGCTAAAACTGTGCAGATTTGGTTGAATAGAGATGTGAGACCTGTTTTTTTTTGCGCTGTGTGACAGTTATAGGTTTAATCACAGAATGACACTTCTATCAGCACGCTAGCGTGTGTCTTAGGTTTTTCTGAATGACACTATCAATACCTTCAATGTAAGATTTTCTTTTTGGGATAGATTTCAAGTAGGCCTCAAATACCACAAACTAGTTATTTTCAGAATGGTAAATTTGGGAATGCTTTTTCAACCCATAACAAAAAGTCTGCTTTTACGGTCACTACAAATAACTTGACCAGCTAAAACTGTGCAGATTTGGTTGAATAGATGTCACGGATGGTGTACAGGAAACAAGACAATACCATATAACAATGTCTCTCTGGATCCACAACTAAGGAACAAAGGGAGACCCCTGCAAAAGACCTGCCGCTCTCCCTCACTGCTCAGCCTATGTGAACACCCCAAAGGTGGATGTGCGCATATCCACGTTCCTCGGCTATCTATTACCTGAAGACCCTACAATAGTGAGGGGACACGACCACCGGCTCCCTACACTGACACGGAGGGAGTCAGGGTCACCTGGATCCAGAAAAGAGAAAATCATAAATACATAAACAGCACTTAACTTGCAGACGACTGACGACTGAGGACTGGAAACTGGGAACAGCATGCACACACACTCCAGGAAGTTGTATCAGCCGCACACTACTGCATTATGGGGAGGAATTTAAAGGGAAGCAATCAGTCCGACTGCATGACAGCTGAGATAGACTAACGAGATGAGAAACTAAACCAAAACAAAGAAATTCAAGGAGGAGGATCTGAAAAGCTCCTGTGAGCGCTTCTCAACTGTCTGGCTGTGACAGTACCCCTCCCTCTAGGAGTGGACTCCGGACACTCAGAGCCCACCTTCTCAGGATGGGACCTATGGAAAGCCCTGATGAGACGAGAGGCCTTAATGTCCGTCACTGGGACCCACATCCTCTCCTCAGGACCATAACCCTCCCAATGAACGAGGTACTGGAGGGAACCGCGGACAAGACGAGAATCCACAATCCTAGAGACCTGAAATTCAAGATTTCCATCAACCATAATCGGAGGAGGAGGCAAAGGCGAGGGTACAATAGGTTGAACATAAGGTTTCAATAAGGACTTATGAAAAACATTATGGATCTTCCAAGTCTGAGGAAGATCAAGACGGTAGGCAACAGGATTGATGACAGACAGGATCTTGTAAGGCCCAATAAACCTAGGACCCAACTTACAGGAGGGAACCTTCAATTTGATATTCTTGGTAGACAACAACACCAGATCACCAACATTCAGGTCCAGACCAGGCACACGTCTCTTATCCGCCACACGCTTATATCTCTCACTCATGCTCTTTAGATTGACCTGAATCTTTTGCCAAATAGATGACAAAGACGAGGAGAATCTGTCCTCATCAGGCAAACCAGAAGAGCCCTCTCCCGAGAAAGTCCCAAACTGCGGATGAAACCCATATGCACCAAAAAATGGTGACTTATCAGAGGACTCCTGACGACGGTTATTTAAAGCAAACTCAGCAAGGGACAAAAAAGAACACCAATCCTCCTGATTCTCCGCCACAAAACAGCGCAGATATGTCTCCAGATTCTGATTGACGCGCTCTGTCTGGCATTCGACTGCGGATGGAAAGCAGAAGAGAATGACAACCGAACCCCCAAGCGAGAACAGAAAGCCTTCCAGAATCTGGAAACAAACTGCGTGCCCCTATCAGAGACTATGTCTGAAGGAATCCCATGCAATTTGACAATGTGGTCAATAAATGCCTGCGCCAGCGTCTTAGCATTGGGCAAACCAGGAAAAGGGATAAAATGCACCATTTTGCTAAAACGGTCCACCACCACCAGAATCACAGACTTCCCCGAGGAACGAGGCAAGTCCGTTATGAAGTCCATGGACAGATGTGTCCAAGGACGGGAAGGAATGGGCAAAGGAAGGAGAGGACCTGATGGCCGTGAATGAGGGACCTTGGCACGAGCGCAAGTCTCGCAAGCTGCCACAAAACCCTCAACCGACTTACGAAGCGCAGGCCACCAGAATCTCCGAGCAATGAGATCCAGTGTGGCTCTTGCCCCCGGGTGCCCAGCAAGGACCGTATCGTGGTGTTCTTTAAAAATCTTGTGTCTCAAAGCGAGAGGCACAAACAACCTCCCAGGAGGACAAAGATCAGGAGCTTCTGACTGGGCTGCCTGCACCTCTGCCTCCAATTCAGGAAAAAGAGCAGAGACCACCACACCTTCAGCCAAAATGGGACCCGGGTCTTCAAAATTCCCACCTCCCGGAAAACAACGTGATAGGGCATCTGCCTTCACATTCTTAACCCCAGGGCGAAACGTAACAACAAAATTAAACCTTGAAAAGAACAAAGACCATCTGGCCTGTCTCGGGTTCAGACGCTTGGCTGACTCCAAGTAGGCCAGATTTTTATGGTCAGTAAACACGGTAATAGGGTGTCTGGCTCCCTCTAGCCAATGGCGCCATTCCTCAAAAGCCAACTTGATGGCCAACAATTCCCTATCTCCCACATCATAATTTCTCTCTGCGGAGGAGAGTTTCTTTGAGAAAAAGGCACACGGTTGCCATTTGGCAGGAGAGGAACCCTGAGACAAGACCGCACCCACCCCTACCTCAGAAGCATCAACCTCAACTATGAAGGGTAACGAAATATCAGGTTGTACTAGGATGGGAGCGGAAGCAAAACTCTCCTTGATATTAGAAAAGGCCTTACGCGCCTCTACCGACCAGGAAGAAAAATCTACCCCCTTTCTGGTCATATCAGTGAGTGGTTTAACAACAGAGGAATAATTCAAAATAAATTTCCTGTAATAATTAGCAAAGCCCAAAAAACGCATCAGCGCCTTCTGATTCTCAGGAAGCTCCCACTCAAGCACAGCGCGGACCTTCTCGGGGTCCATGCGAAAACCAGAAGCGGAGACAAGAAACCCCAGAAATTGGATCTCTGGAACCGCAAACACACATTTTTCCAGTTTCGCGTATAATTTATTCTCCCGCAGGATGAGCAAGACCTGACGTAAGCGTTCCTTATGAGTCTTGAAATCAGGAGAAAAAATCAAAATGTCATCCAAATACACTAATACAAATTTTCCCATTAAATGATAAAAAATGCTGTTGACGAAATGCTGAAAAACGGCTGGGGCATTCATCAAACCAAAAGGCATAACCAAATTCTCAAAATGGCCCTCAGGGGTATTGAAAGCCGTCTTCCATTCGTCTCCTTCTCTGACCCTAACCAGGTTGTATGCCCCTCTTAGGTCTAATTTGGAAAAGACTTTCGCCCCAACAACCTGGTTAAACAAATCTGGGATTAAAGGAAGCGGATACGGATCACGAATAGTGATACTGTTCAGCTCCCTGAAATCCAGACAAGGTCTTAAAGAACCATCTTTTTTCTTAACAAAGAAAAAACCAGCGGCAACAGGTGACTTCGAGGGTCGTATGTGTCCTTTTCTCAGACTCTCAGAGATATAAGCACGCATAGCGACCCTCTCAGGTTGGGAAAGATTGTATAAACGAGATTTAGGCAGCTTGGCGCCTGGGATGAGATTAATAGGGCAATCATACTCCCTGTGCGGAGGTAAACCCTGAACTCCACTCTCAGAGAAGACATCCAAAAATTCAGAGAGGTACCTGAGTTGTTCCTATTTCATGTACCTCCGGATAGGGTGACAGTAACCCCGTTGATACATACCCTGATATTGGCAGCAAAAAGATGTCTTTTTAGAGATTGGCTAAGCAAGAGCGTGCCCACTGCTGCTGATATATTTAAGCACACGAAAATGTGCTTTGAGATGGAGAAACTGCAGGCAGAGCAACTAAAGGGAAAACAAATAAACGCATTTTTCCACAAATGGGAAGTGTTTATAAGCACGGTCTTCTCGGATGAAGAAATGAAAGGTGTCATGAGCCCCTTTGTACAATCAGAATGGTACCTTAAGGAAAAACTGGCCAAGAGACTAGGTAGGCTTCTGATAGATTGAAGATGTAAGGGAGGGAGGGTGTGCAAGAAGTGTACCTGAGGTGGGGGGAGGGGGGAAGGGGCATTGGGGAGGGAGGGAGTTTGGGGGTGTTCTACTGGGCGATAAGTGGGAAAAGTATACTCGATCAAAATCTGGATATGTATAACTGGATTGTTGCTTGTTGTATCTATGTGACCATTTGATATTGTATACTGTCTCATGATTGTAACTACTTACAAAATCTTAATAAAAAGTATATTTAAAAAAAAAAAAAAAAAAAAATTCAGAGAGGAAAGGTGGTACAGTCTTAGTAGAAACCTCAGAAACAGATGTTATGAGGCAATTCTCTCTGCAAAAGTTACTCCAACCATTTATTTGCCTCGCTTGCCAATCAATGGTGGGGTTATGTTTAGTGAGCCAGGGTAGCCCCAACACTAGAGGAGTAGGCAAACCGCTAAGGACGAAACATGACACATCCTCAACATGAGCATCACTCACAATTAAACGGATATTGTGAACTATGCCCTTTAATGATTTCTGAGAAAGTGGAGCTGAATCAATAGTAAAAACAGGAATATCTTTTCCCAAAGTGCATACCTGGAAACCATGAGTTATTGCAAATTGATTATCAATGAGGTTGACAGCTGCTCCACTATCCACAAAAATCTCACAAAAAATGCTCTTGCTCTCTAGCGCCACCCTAGCAGGCAGGACAAAACGGGAACTACAAGCAAAAGGGAAACCTTCAATTTCCGCCTCAACCCTGCCAATAGTAACAGACGGAACATTTTTAAAAGATTTTTTTCCTTTTTGTCTCTTTATTACTCCCAGAAAACTGCCTGAATCTCCTAGAGGGACAAACATTTGCAAGATGATTTATACCTCCACAACAAAAACAAACCCTCCCCTGCGGGCTGATTCTTCTATTGTCAGAGGCAATCAACCCCAGCTGCATGGGCTCCTGCTCAGAAGGGGCTGACAGCGACTGAGACCCCTGTGCACAGAATGAGACCGCTGCACTGTCCCGGGACTGAGTATGACAGGAAGGAGAGATCTCTCCTCTCTCTCTAAGACGCCTGTCAATACGAACAGCCTGAGACATAGCAGAATCCAAGGAGGTAGGTCTTTCATGAAAGGCAAATGCATCTCTCAATCCCTCTGAAAGACCATAGCAAAATTGACTTCCGAGTGCAGCATCATTCCAACCCGTATCTGCTGCCCATCTCCAAAATTCTGAGCAGTATATCTCTGTGGATTGTTTACCCTGGCATAACAGACGTAGTCTAGACTCAGCCAGAGCAATACGATCCGGATCATCATATATCTGACCCAGGGCTAAAAAGAATTCATCCGCTGAACAGAGGGGCCGTGCCCCCTCTGGCAGCGAAAAGGCCCAGGACTGAGCGTTACCCCTGAGCAGCGATATAATGATCCCCACCCTCCGTTCTTCATCACCAGAAGAATGGGGAAGAAGGCGAAAATGGAGTTTGCAAGCCTCTCTAAAACGCACAAAATTCTCACTACCCCCGGAGAACGTATCCGGGAGCGAAAACTTAGGCTCAGCACAAACTCCATGAACGCAAGCTGAACCGGTCACTTGAAACTGAGAAAAAGTCTTACGGAGATCAGCTACCTCCAAAGCAAGACCCTGAAAGCGTTCAGCCAAAAGTGAAACCGGATCCATGCTTGAGACGGTTTTGGTGGCTGATAATGTCACGGATGGTGTACAGGAAACAAGACAATACCATATAACAATGTCTCTCTGGATCCACAACTAAGGAACAAAGGGAGACCCCTGCAAAAGACCTGCCGCTCTCCCTCACTGCTCAGCCTATGCGAACACCCCAAAGGTGGATGTGCGCATATCCACGTTCCTCGGCTATCTATTACCTGAAGACCCTACAATAGTGAGGGGACACGACCACCGGCTCCCTACACTGACACGGAGGGAGTCAGGGTCACCTGGATCCAGAAAAGAGAAAATCATAAATACATAAACAGCACTTAACTTGCAGACGACTGAGGACTGGGAACTGGGAACAGCATGCACACACACTCCAGGAAGTTGTATCAGCCGCACACTACTGCATTATGGGGAGGAATTTAAAGGGAAGCAATCAGTCCGACTGCATGACAGCTGAGATAGACTAACGAGATGAGAAACTAAACCAAAACAAAGAAATTCAAGGAGGAGGATCTGAAAAGCTCCTGTGAGCACTTCTCAACTGTCTGGCTGTGACAATAGAGATGTGAGACCTGTTTTTTTTTGCGCTGTGTGACAGTTATAGGTTTAATCACAGAATGACACTTCTATCAGCACGCTAGCGTGTGTCTTAGGTTTTTCTGAATGACACTATCAATACCTTCAATGTAAGATTTTATTTTTGGGATAGATTTCAAGTAGGCCTCAAATACCACAAACTAGTTATTTTCAGAATGTCAAATTTGGGAATGCTTTTTCAACCCAGAACAAAAAGTCTGCTTTTACGGTCACTACAAATAACTTGACCAGCTAAAACTGTGCAGATTTGGTTGAATAGAAATGTCAGGTCTATTTTTTAGGCGCTGGGTGACAGGCTCAACTTGCCCCTGATGTAATATATGGCCAAAAAATAACCACACTGTTGATGGTTAAATGCACTTGGGTGACACAGGCTCAGCCTGCACCAGATGTAGTATATGGCCAAAAAATAATCAGACTGTTGATGGTTAAATGCACTTGGGTGACACAGGCTCAGCCTGCACCAGATGTAGTGTATGGCCAAAAAATAATCAGACTGTTGATGGTTAAATGCACTTGGGTGACACAGGCTCAGCCTGCAGCTGATGTAGGATATAGCACAAAATAACCACACTATCGATGGTTAAATACACTTGGGTGACACAGGCTCAGCCTGCAGCTGATGTAGTATATGGCCAAAAAATAACCAGACTGTTGATGGTTAAATGCACTTCGGTGACACAGGGTCAGCCTGCAGCTGATGTAGGATATAGCACAAAATAACCACACTATCGATGGTTAAATACACTTGGTGATAGCTCGTGCTGGCACACCACAAGTCACAAAATGGCCGCCGATCACCCCAGAAAAAAAGTGATCTAAAAACGCTCTGGGCAGCCTCAAAAAAGTGAGCAAGTCAATAATAGCACTTCAATGATCCACAGCTGCAGATCGATCACAGAATGAAGTCTTTTGGAGGAGTTAATCTGCCTAATCTCGCCCTAACGTCGCAGCTGCAACCTCTCCCTATACTGATCATAGCAGGGTGACACGCGGCGCTACGTGACTCCAGCTTAAATAGAGGCTGGGTCACATGGTGCACTGGCCAATCACAGCCATGCCAATAGTAGGCATGGCTGTGATGGCCTCTTGGGCCAAGTAGTATGACGCTTGTTGATTGGCTGCTTTGCAGCCTTTCAAAAAGCGCCAAGAAAGCGCCGAACACCGAACCCGAACCCGGACTTTTACGAAAATGTTCGGGTTCGGGTCCGTGTCACGGACACCCCAAAATTCGGTACGAACCCGAACTATACAGTTCGGGTTCGGTCATCCCTAGTCAGTGCCCTTCTTTGTCATATCAGTCAGAGGTTTAACAATGGTGGAATAGTTTAGAATAAATTTTCTATAATAGTTAGTAAACCCCAAAAACCGCATCAAAGCTTTCGGATTCTCTGGTCGGTCCCATTCCAGAACCGCCCGGACCTTTTTCGGGGTCCATACGAAAACCAGAGTCGGAAAGCAGATATCCCAAAAACGGAAGCTCCTGCACAGAAAACACACATTTTTCCGATTTGGCATATAACTTATTCTCCTGAAGGATCGTCAAAACCTGTCTCACATGATCCTGATGGGTCTTCAGATCAGGAGAGTAAATTAAAATGTCATCTAAGTAAACTACCACGAACCTCCCCACTAAGTGATGAAAAATGTCATTGACGAATCGCTGAAATACCGCTGGCGCGTTCGTCAACCCAAAAGGCATAACCAGATTCTCAAAATGACCCTCGTGCGTATTGAAGGCCATCTTCCACTCATCCGCTTCCTTGATTCTGATCAGATTGTAGGCCCCTCTCAAATCCAACTTGGAGAACACCCTGGCACCAACAATCTGATCAAAAAGGTCGGAGATCAAAGGAAGGGGATACGGATCCCGGACCGTAATACGTGTCAATTCCCGAAAATCCAGACACGGTCTCAGTGATCCATCCTTTTTCTTGACAAAGAAAAAACCTACTGCCACCGGAGACTTAGATGGCCTAATATGACCTTTTGCCAAACTCTCGGCGATATACTTTCACATGACCTCTCTTTCAGGTTGGGAAAGATTGTAAAGGCGAGACTTTGGCAATTTAGCTCCTGGGATGAGATTAACTGGACAATCATAGTCACGATGAGGGGGCAATTCCTGGGTCCCACCCTCTGAAAAGACATCCGCAAAGTCTGAGAGATATTGAGGTAGAACCGCAGTGGACACCCCAGAGATAGATGTGCCAAGACAATTCTCCGAACAAAATTCTCCCCAACCAATAATTTGTCTTGCTTGCCAATCTATAATTGGATTATGTTTTGTCAACCACGGTAAACCTAGGACTATAGGAGCAGGCAAATCCCTCATGACAAAACAAGATATAAACTCTACATGTGAATCACCCACCCTCAATTGAATACCATGTGCAATATGAGTGAGACTCCTTTGAGAAAGAGGTGAATAATCTATTGCAAACACCAGAATCTCCCTTTCTAAAGTGCACGTACTTAGACCCAAATTTTGAAGAAAAAGAAAGTCAGTAAGGTTTAACCCAGCACCACAGTCAATGAATACCTCAACAGAAAATTTTCTTGAGTCTAGCGCCACCATAGCTGGAAGGAGAAAATGAGAATTACAGGGAGCTTGCATACCTGCTTGTTCCACTACTCCATTCACGCTACCAAGAATCAGGATGTTTTTTTTTTCTTTCATATTATCATGCGGTTTAACAAAAGGACAAGCAAAAACAAAATGGTCACTTTTTCCACAGTGGTAACATAGTTTATGTAATCTCCTAAAGTTTTTCCTACCAGAACGAAAAGATATCTGATCCAACTGCATGGGTTCCTCCCCTACCCCAGAGCTATAAGTAATATCACCCTGGGCAGCAGGTGAGACAAAACCACACGCAGAAGGGATCCCTTGCAAGGAGGGACCCTTACACCTCTCTCTGATACGTCTATCCAACCGTATAGCCAAAGACATAGCATTCTCTAGAGTATCCGGGTACTCATGAAAAGCCAGGGCATCTTTCAACCTCTCAGATAACCCCTGACAAAACTGACTACGTAACGCAGGGTCGTTCCACCCTGACTCAGTAGCCCATCTCCTAAACTCTACGCAGTAAACCTCTGCAGTATGTTCACCCTGTAATAAGTTACGCAATTTAGATTCTGCCATCGAGACCCGATCTGGGTCATCGTAAATCAATCCCAGGGCTTAAAAATTCCTCCACCGACCAGAGGGCCAGAGAACCGGGCAGAGACATGATGATACCAACCCTCTGACTTTCATCACCTGACGAAAATGGACGCAGTCGAAAATACAATTTGCATGACTCTTTAAAGCGGATAAAATCATCCGCACCCCCTGTAAATTTCTCAGGAAGAGCGACTTTAGGCTCCCCACCAATTTGACCTGCACCTGATGCCAGAACACTCTGACACTGTGTGACCGAACTACGCAGATCCGCAACCTCTAGGGATAATCCCTGCATGCGGTCAACCAGTGCATCAATTGACGCCATCACAAAACCGCTGAGTAATGGCAGTCACAGTAGGGCGGGTTATAATGTCACAGCGGACAGGATCTCAGATACACAGACAACCAAATACACAAGTGTCTAGGCTAGATGCTGGGGAAAGGTCACCTCCTAGCACATCCCTGACTTCTCTCCCTATGCTGCTAAGCCCACATTCAGACCTTGATGGTAGGAATGATGTGTCCTCGTGCCTGGACTGCAAACACCCTAGAATCCCTGAGATGGTGAAAGGGAAAGAAGACACACAAATAGCCTAGACCGCAAACAACACAAGCAGAAACCAAACTTATCTGAGCTGGAACAGACAATCCTTCCTTCCTTGAATCCAAGGCCAGACTGAATTCTATAACCCGCACGGCCCTCTGGGAGTGAAGGCAATTTAAGCCAATGACCCCACCCAGAGCACCTGAAGGAAGGCGGATCCAGCATGATTCCAAAACAAACAAAAGGTTAGACACGTGCTGCCAATCTGACAGACCTCCGCACACCGCCCGAGCAGGGCATGACACCTTCTATATTTGCTGCTCACCCAATCAAGGCCATCCTCAGGGGATCCAGAAGAGTCAGGTCACGGTCAAGTCGATCCGTCGGCCTGTCACGGGGGACATCTTTCGCAGACTGTCGGAAGTTCTTTCGCTGTCACCGTTCGGAGTTCTTCCCAGTCTAGTTATCAAATCTCTGTGTGGCCAGTGGTCACAACTTTATTTTGTACCAATAAAAACATCTGTGATTTTGTATAAAATTTCGCTGCTTGAGTTGTGATTTGGAACCCATAGATCCATATATCCTCTCTTGGTTATAGTTATCAAATCAGCCATGTATTTAGCATTCTACGGGTTTTTGAGGCCAGGGGAGGTAACACAGGCTAGACAGGGGGTGGTGGCTCTCTGCAAGGGCCATTTAGTCAAGGTGGGTAGTAGCTATCAGTTGCAGTTGCCTCACGACAAAACTAGGCAGGTGGGTCCCGGCCATTTAGTCAAATTCTTTCAGACCACGAAGGCATGGTGTCCAGTGACGGTTTTGGACAATCTCTTTTTGGCTCTTAGTCTCCACATCTCAACTGACCCCTTACTCCCGTTTCCCATCAGTCCGCTGTCATCTAGCCAATTTGTCAAGCACATTTGCATCCTGTTGACCAACATGGGGTTGAATCCTGCACAGTTTTCGGGGCATTCTTTTCGCATTGGGGCAGCATCTGCGGCTTCCAAGCAGGGGGTCCCAGCACACATCATCAAACATCTGGGGCGCTGGAGTTCGGGATGCTTTGTCCGATATATTCCGGAGCCACAGGCAGAGCTGGTCCGAGCTTTCAGCAAGTTGGTAGAGTAGCAAGTCAGGCCAGTCCTTCCCTTAGCAGTTGGTTTTTGCCCCCTTTTAGGTATACTGACCTGGTGAAGCCAAGGCACACCTCAGGCCAGTTGGGGAGGGGGGTGGCAGCAGGGCGACTCCTACTCGCATAGGTTCGGACCACAAGTTTGAAGGCTGGCTGAAGGCTAGCCTGGATTTGTGGGAGGAGCCGGTACCTTCATAATCGGCTCGGCTCACAGGGGCATCACGTCGGCTGGTCACGGACGTCCCCCGCCCACCCATTCCCCTCACATTCATTCAGTCATCATTTCATTTCATTACAATCAGAGTATGCCCCCTTTTAGGCATACTGACTTGGTAAGGCCAAGGCACACCTCAGGCCAGTTGGGGAGGGGGGTGGCAGCAGGGCGACTCCTACTCGCATAGGTTCGGACCACAAATAAAAAAAATCTCAGCCAACCCTTTTAATGTTATGGACGACTGATATATAGGGACTTTGGACAATCTATGCAGCATTTCAGAATATGTTGATGCTATAGCATAAGTATTCTCTACTTTCTTTATATTTTACAAGATTTTTAAGTACATCCATTAGGTGGCTCTTCTTAATCATTATTTCTACCAATTGTGTCACACACACAGGGGGTGGGGTAGTGACCACTGAACTCCACCCTCACCCCTGTCCCTGCCTACTTGCCTCGCAAGTCCTAGCGACAAGGGACAACTGGTCAACAAACCCTTAGCTAGGATAGTGCAGGGAAGACAAACAACACATAAACAGAAAGGTCAAACAAGCCGCGTCAAAACCAAGTGAGCAGAAAAGGTACCGGACTAGCAAGCAGAGAATCGTCAGGACAAGCCGAAGTCAAACCAGGAGAGCACGCCAAGACCAGAGGATGAGACGGACAGAAAATCGGAAGCCAAGCAGGAACAAACAAACCAGGTGAGTATCATGCAGGAAGGACCTCAATAACAGGCAATCTGTGGCCAGCAGACTGCTTATTTAAATAGAGCGCTGGTGGAGTCATGTGACGTGGCCAGCGTCACATGGCTCCTGAGTTCTGATGCAGCCGAGCACCGAGTGATCAACTCAGCGCTCAGCCCTATTGCGGTTGTCATGGGAATGGGTGACATTGGGCGAGCTGATGACGTTAGCGCGCCCCGGCTGTCCCGCTTACCAGAACACTGCATTGTGACAGTACCCCCCCTCTTCACGCGGGGCCACCAGACCCAAGGCCCCAGGCGACAACTTCTCGGGATGTTCCAAATGAAATTTTTTGACAAGCCTAGTGGCGTGAACATCCTTAGCTGGTACCCAGGACCTTTCCTCCGGTCCACAGCCTTTCCAGTGTACCAGATACTGTAAAGAGTTGCAGACTCTCCTAACATCCAAAATTTTAGAAACCACAAATTCCTCAGAATTATTAACCAGTACTGGTCACGGAGCGGGCTGTGAAGGAACAACAGGAGTAACATGTCTTTCAGCAGAGATTTATGGAAGACATCATGGATGTGGAACGAATCAGGTAACCTTAATCTAAAACGAGGTGTGAACTTTTTGGAGGCCACCTTGAGAAGTACATTCTTAGAGGACAGCCACACCTGATCCCCAACCTGAAAATCCATCCCCCTAGAACGTCTCTTATTAGCTTTGATTTTTTGATTTTTTGATTATTTTGAGCCTTCTCTAGGTTCGACTGAACCTGGGCCCAAACTGTGCACAGTTCAGATGAGACCTTATCCGCCTCAGGGTTAGAGGAGGAGACAGATAACCCAGAATGAAAACGAAGATGGAAACCTTAGTTACAAAAGAATGGGGAGACACCAGCGGAGGAATTAACATGGTTGTTAATCGCAAATTCTGCCAAAGGAAGGTATTTAACCGACAACTGTTGATCACCAGAGACATATGACCTGAGAAGTTGTTCCACAGACTGATTAAGTCGCTCCGTCTGCCCGTTACTCTCAGGATGATAGGCAGACGAGAAGGACAATGAGATTTGGCACCTCTGACAGAAGGCTCTCCAAAATCTTGACACAAACTGGACACCCCTATCAGACACAATGTTCTCGGGTACCCCGTGCAAACGTGCAATTTGTTCCACAAATACAGAGGCCAGAGTCTTAGCATTCGTAAGTTTAGCAAGGGGAACAAAATGTACCATCTTACTGAATCTGTCGACCACTACTCAAACCATAGTTTTACCCTCAGCAGGTGGAAGATCCGTGATGAAGTCCATAGAAATATGGGACCAGGGTCTCCTGGGAATGGGTAGGGGTCGCAGTTCACCAGCAGGACGAGTCCTAGGAGTTTTGGACCTGGCACACACCTTGCAGGCTGACACATAGGACTTGATATCTTTGAACAGGGTGGGCCACCAATAATGCAGCGTCCCACTAGCTTATGTGGGAACTGCAAAAGCTTTTTATCATGCTGTATTATGTTATCCTGTGATATTCCTATCTACCAGACTGTCAGGTGCACTACATGCATACACGACTAGATGGGGGTAGCACCACAGTATAAATAGAGCAGTTCAGGCCTAGTTAGAAGTTGGTCATGTGGGTTCTCTCTAGAGGAGATGGTGTGAGGAGCTTGGGACTACCTCATCTATGACTGAAGCAAGGTCAAGAGCTGTTTTCTCAGTGAGTACATTACTTACCACCCTAGCCTGACGCAGTATTCAGACCACACATGGTGTACTGTGTACAGTTCTGGGCTACTGTAAACAAGGCAGACATAGCAGAGCTGGAGAGGGTCCAGAGGAGGGCAACTAAAGTAATAACTGGAATGGGGCAACTACAGTACCCTGAAAGATTTTCAAAATTAGGGTTATTCACTTTAGAAAAAAGATGACTGAGGGGAGATCTAATTAATATGTATAAATTGTTCAGGGACAAACATGGAAAAGGATTCTTTACGGTAAGAGCAGTGAGACTATGGAACTCTCTGCCTGAGGAGGTGGTGATGGTGAGTACAATAAAGGAATTCAAGAGGGGCCTGGATGTAATAATATTACAGGCTATGGCTACTACAGAGGGGTCGTTGATCCAGGGAGTTATTCTGATTGCCTGATTGGAGTCGGGAAGGAATTTTTTATTCCCCTAAAGTGGGGAAAATTGGCTTCTACCTCACAGTTTTTTTTTTGGACAAATGTTATTTTTCGGCCTTATAGTAACTTAGTACATAAGGCCGAAAAAAGACATTTGTCCATCCAGTTCGGCCTGTTATCCTGCAAGTTGATTCAGAGGAAGGGGAAAAAAAACCCTGTGAGGTAGAAGCCAATTTTCCTCACTTTAGGGGAATAAAAAATTCCTTCCCGACTCCAATCAGGCAATCAGAATAACTCTCTGGATCAACGACCCCTCTCCAGTAGCTATAGCCTGTAATATTATTACGCTCCAGAAATACATCCAGGCCCCTCTTGAATTCCTTTATTGTACTCACCATCACCACCTCCTCAGGCAGAGAGTTCCATAGTCTCACTGCTCTTACCGTAAAGAATTCTTTTCTATGTTTGTGTACTTATGTACTATGTTACTATGTTACTGTGTTAGTATCATCAGTACAGCCTGTTACTAGGATTTATTACACCCTACTTGCATGTATATCAGAGACTGTCTTATTGCTGGATGTAAATGCAATGAGCACAGGCAGGACCGTAGTACGGTTACACTGACGCCAAATTATGCAAGGGGTCACAATATGTTTATAATAGTCTATAGTTTTGTTTGTGACGCCAATTGCAGCGTGCGCAGGATACTATCACAGGGCCCTCCAAGGTGTTATAACTCACGCCCCAGGTTAGGAATGCCAGAGTGGTGTAATGTCTCTGTATGGTAGTGATAATGGTGTCAACGGTGTCTCCTACCTGGGTACGGCTGGACTCCTGGATCCTGGCTCACTTGCAATAAAATTAGTGTAGTGCTAGTAGGAAAAATAGAATGATTTTGCAGCAGTAATTGCGATCCAGACCTTTGGTGAAGTTTAAACTTGTCTTTACTGAAGATAATCCAGGCAATGTACAGCTTTGGTCTTAGGTCCCAGCAGGTATTGGCAATGGTTGGCAGGACATCTGCTTTGTAGCTCTATACTGTGTGGCAGGAATTTGGCTTCTGCACTTTCTATCTTCTGCTGTATAGGGACTGACTAGCTGAGGAGGAATATGGCTTCTCCTGGGTCTCTGGACTTTACTCACAGTTATCTTCTCAAGCGATGATTTCTTCCTGGAACTTGAGTTGTCTGTTTGCTTCATCCAGCCAAGGCTACAGGGCTCAGGCTGGGGATTTGATCAATGTCTCAGCCAAGACAAGATCCTGGCTTGGCTCCCTATATCTGGGAGCTCCTAACACGCACACCTACCTATAGCAGGGGGTGGGCTACACTAACTCTAACTCTAACTTCCTTCTCTCCCCATGCTGCAGGATATGGGCACAGCCTACTCTGCTCACTGAGGGGGGAGCTAAGCTGGAATGAACTATTCCAGCTTAGATGTACTAAACTGAACCCAAGTCCTTACTAACATATTGCTGCCACCTGCTGGTGAACATGGAAAATGACAACAATTATACATTTAACACGGTTTATAATGCACAGTTGTGAAGACACAATGTAAAATTACATCAGATGACAAGGTTAATGCTCTTAGGAGATTGTAGCGGGGTAAAAGAGTTTAGCAACACAACTCTGGGGTGTTACATAAACTGCTATCAAGAACCTGGTTATAGTAAAGTTTACCATTGGATTTAGATCTGTCTCATTACTCTAACTCCACACCACTACCACTCTCAACATTTTGCACCACCAAGGTGCTGGCGTCACAACAAAACCTAAACCAGGGGCCCAGCCGCACAAGCACTCAGTAACTATCCACCATCAAGGGCACCTCAACCACCACCTGGCCAGTGTTCCCTGTAACCGCGTGTGCCCCGGAGAATCCAGTGCTGTTCTCCCCTTCACTGCACTGCTGGCCCAGGGAGGCGACTGCTAAACCATGAGTAACCGATGAACTGTATGTACATTCCGGCCCACCGTGCACCTCACGTGTTCTACCCCTGCGGACTGGCACGTTGCATTAAAGTTGGCGTCACGAACAGGAACTATATCCTCTGTGCCTTATAGAACAGGATCTATAGCCTCTGTGCCTTATAGAACAGGATCTATATCCTCTGTGCCTTATGTGAATGAGCCCCAATTGTTTGACTTTAGTATGAAGCACAACAAAATTCCAGCACTCACGATTTTGGTAGCTAAAATCTTCGTCTTTTATTCAGGCAGTAGACAGTTTAGACAGGACATCCACCCACAAGTGTAGCAACTTTGACGCGTTTCGAACAATAGTTCTTAGTCGTAACAATGAGCTGTGTTATCTCTGGTGGTTTTATGTTGGTTTGTAGAGTAATTACTCACTGTTCCCCACCTGCAGGGCGGGGGAGCAGAGGAGGCAAAGCACACTTTAACCTCTTATTTTCCAGATGTAGCAGTGCTCATGTGTTTTACAATATGCATTGATAATTTATGCATCCACATATAGTCATCAGTTTGTCAATTAAATCAAACGTGAAATATAACATAAATAAAAACAGTATACATAATAAAATTAAGGTAGAGTATCAAATGTCATGATAGCAGTAGAACACCACACCAGCTATATACAAACGCATCCATGCATGGATCCATATGTGACAGTGTTCCACTGCTATATCTGACAGGGGCTCTTTCCCTCTCCCCGCTCCCGCTAGTACTCTCAATTGCAGTGTAAAAGGTAATATGATGCAAAAAGACCATTGGTCAATAGAAATACATGTTAGTGCCCAAAAATTCAGAACTACCAATCCAGGTTTCTATCCTACCATGTCCAGAACTACAAACATGGACATTTTTCAGGATATTATAGAAAAGGAGTTGAAACAGATGCACAATCACATCCAGGACGAGGGGGGATATGCCAACCTGTCTATGAAACATAAAAAAGCTATCAAGGAATTATCTGATAACGAATGTATAGTCATAAAAATGGCTGACAAAGGGGGCTCTGTCGTCGTCCTGGATTGTGACATGTACTGTGAACAAATGAATAAATTGCTCTGAGACTCTGCAGTGTATCAAAGGTTGGATACAGATCCCCAGCTTAAATACAGGGTAGAATTTCTTGATATCCTAAGAAGGGGCTTGGAGTGTAATCATATTAGTCAAAAGCAATTCAGCTATTTAAATGTCGAATTTACAGTTACACCCATAATGCATGCTCTTCCGAAAATCCACAAGGGCCAATTCCCCCCTCCTCTACGTCCCATAGTCAGTGGAATTGGATCCCTAACAGAAAGGCTAGGGGAGTGGCTAGACTGCAATTTGCAGCCCTTGGTTAAAAGAATTCCAGGGTACATTAAAGACACTACTTCAATTCTACAATCTTTTTATGATATGACCTGGGACGAAAATTATAGATGGCTGTCTATTGATGTGGTGTCACTTTATCCATCGATACCACATCATGTGGCAACGCTAGCACTGGAATTTCACCTGCACAAATATAGTAATTTTTCTGAGGATCTACTAGATTACATCCTATCTGTCACCCAATTCCTCATGTCTCACAATTACTTCTCGTTTAACTCTATATACTATGTACAGACCTCTGGCGTATCAATGGGTGCGAAGTACTCACCCTCCCTGGCTAATTTGACAATGTCTTATTGGGAGGAAGCATATGTTTATAATGTGAAAAATCCCTTCAGGGAACATGTGGTGTGGTATGGCAGGTACATAGATGATATGCTCCTCATATGGAGTGGCGATGTGCCTGCCATACAGCACTTCATGCGATACCTTGAAAATAATGCATATAATTAAAAATTCACACATATGGAGCATTCACAAAGTATCAATTTCCTTGACCTTACACTTCTGGGAAAACCTGGCCAGATCATTCAAACTAAAACCTATCGCAAGGAAATAACAGGGAATACTCTGTTACGGGCAAATAGCCACCACCCTACTCACACAATAAAATCAATCCCTGTGGGAGAGTTCACACGTGCCTACAGAAACTGCAGTACTGCAGCGGCTTTTGAAATAGAAGCCCAAATTATTGCAGATAGATTAAAACAGAGAGCATACCCCAAATGGATGATATCCAGAGGTCTAGCTATAACAAAAAGTAAAAATAGGAAAGAATTACTCTTCCCAATCCGTGAGAAAAATAATTTTAAACAGAAACCTGGAGTTGCAGGATCAGATAAAAATGACAATGAAAATTTACCTACACTTGTTTTGACATACAGCAAACAATTCGAAAAAATACAACAAATTATTAAGAGATATTTACCAATCCTCTATGATGACGAAGTATTGCACTGTATGCTAAAACAAGGTTGCAGAATTGTGTCAAGACGGCCAAGAACTATAGGAAACGATTTGTCTCCATCTATGTATACACAAAGGGTTAAACATAAACGGGATCCATGGCTAATCTATAAGGCTAGGTTCAGACCTGAGCGTATTTGATATGCGCGTTTGACGCGCGTTTGTGTGATTGACTGCAGTGTCCTATGGCCACAAACGCGCGTCAAAACGCCCCAAAGAAGCTCAAGAACTTGTTTGAGCGTAGGGCGTTTTTCAGCGCGTTCAAACGCGCTGTAAAACGCTCAAGTGAGAACCAGGGCCATATGGAAGCATTGGTTTTCATGTGTTGAGCGTTTTACAGCGCGTTTTACAGCGCGTTTAAACGCGCTGTAAAACGCTCGAGTGTGAACCCAGCCTAAAGGTTTTACCAAATGCGGAAGCATGCGCTGCCGCACCTGCACATATGCAGTGAATACAAAAACCTTCCATGATGCCAATAATTCCCATACCTACCCAATCAAATCATATATTAATTGTAATTCAATAGGGGTGATATACATTATAAAATGTGTAGCCTGTGACATGATGTATGTGGGCTGCACCACCAGAAAGCTCAAAATTCTAATTTTGGAGCACCTTAACTACATAAAAAATCCGCACAGTGTGAACATATCCAATGCGGCCAGACACTTTATTTGCAAACATGAAAGCCAGGTGCGCAATTTCAAAGCTTTTGCAATAGAACAAGTGAGACTACCTAGTAGAGGAGGAGATTTTAAACGTCTAGTGAGATTGAGAGAAGCCTTCTGGATTTTCAAATTGAATACCAGGCATCCTAATGGCCTGAATTTGAAAAAAGAGCTCTTGTATTTCTATTGACCAATGGTCTTTTTGCATCATATTACCTTTTACACTGCAATTGAGAGTACTAGCGGGAGCGGGGGAGAGGGAAAGAGCCTATGTCAGATATAGCAGTGGAACACTGTCACATATGGATCCATGCATGGATGCGTTTGTATATAGCTGGTGTGGTGTTCTACTGCTATCATGACATTTGATACTCTACCTTAATTTTATTATGTATACTGTTTTTATTTATGTTATATTTCACGTTTGATTTAATTGACAAACTGATGACTATATGTGGATGCATAAATTATAATGCATATTGTAAAACACATGAGCACTGCTACATCTGGAAAATAAGAGGTTAAAGTGTGCTTTGCCTCCTCTGCTCCCCCGCCCTGCAGGTGGGGAGCAGTGAGTAATTACTCTACAAACCAACATAAAACCACCAGAGATAACACAGCTCATTGTTACGACTAAGAACTATTGTTCGAAACGCGTCAAAGTTGCTACACTTGTGGGTGGATGTCCTGTCTAAACTGTCTACTGCCTGAATAAAAGACGAAGATTTTAGCTACCAAAATCGTGAGTGCTGGAATTTTGTTGTGCTTCATACTAAAGATATACAGGCTCACCAGCCTTTTCCGTGCATGCAGGTGTTTGGATAATTGGGTTGAGCTGGACTTTTCTTTGTGCATATTCACACCAATTGTTTGACTGTCTTTATTGGGCTAAAGAACTGTTTAAACTGCTTGAAATTGCAAGGATATACTGTACAAAGTGACTGCTTTAAAATCGCACTGTTAAAATTGAGAAAATTGCATATTTTTGTCTCACTAGAACTGCTTGCTGCAATTGAATTGACCTTGACTTTGAACATAAAATAGCCGCCGGAGGCCTTTTTGTCTGATTTTTGGCGCCATCACTCTGCAAAACGCCGTGTACGGTGGGAAAATAGGGTGCAGCCCCTTGCAAAAGTGCGGGAAATTTCTGCTGCGCCACTACTGCCTCTTACCATGGATTACAATATGAGTGCCGCCTTCCCTATGCTGCAGAACCTAGGGGACGTGCCAAAAGAAAGGTGGAATCTATGCGATCAGTGGACCACTCTGCTGGAAGTGTACTTGCCTGCAGACACGCAGAGAGACAGACTCGCAAACATGGCAGCAAATGTGCCCGCCGGGTCCGACAAAGAGCCAGAATTGCTCGACACTTCGGGAGAGATGAATCTGGGACCACCTAAGGCTGCCTCGAAAGCGGAAGAGCCTCTGCAGGCTCGTTGGAGGCCTTTGCCTTTAATGCCGCCGAAGGAGGAGACCGGACGTCAGCGGTATCCGCGGGGAGTAGGCCGCGGCCTAACCGGAGGCAGAGGAAGAACAAAAAGGGATGCTCTAATCCTGAGTGGCCGAGTCTACCGCCAGGGCCATCCACCACTCCAGCACAGTGCCTGTACACGATGGGAATGGCTAGTGCTAATATAGTGTGGCAGCTTACCATCGTGTCTGCTCCTCAAGGTCCTCGACCAGAGTCTCCGAGTAGGCTCCCGAGAAAGATGACCACTGCTACGAGGAGGATGGGTGACGAAGAGGGGTGCATGCGGGGACTGCAAAACTTGTCCCTAAAGATAGTGCCATCAGAGAAGAGTAGGTTGGTGCCCAGAGACAAAGTGAACATATTCGATGAAATCAAGAGACAACTGAGGTTACCAGCCCTATCGGTTCACTGTTTAGTGAGAGCCACCCCTGATGGTTCCTCTCCGGATGAGTGGGATTCCGGGAGTCCCCTATCTACAAATGTGCCCTACTCACCTGATCCATACTCGTAAGTAGGCCATTCTAAAAAAAAATTGTCACCTGGAGCCAATGTTTCTTTTGTCCCAGTATAGACTGATGCCAGTTCACCACGGCAAGTGGCAGTTCACTAGGCCACTTCACAGCCTGCTGGCCCTTTAACATTCAGGACTCCCTGCCTTATAATCACTGTTTACGCCCAAGTTGCGCCTGGTTTGCGCACAGTTTTTCCTTTTTCCATTCCCTTTTCAGGATTATGAGGGTTATGCAACAGGACTATCATGTTCCTTAAAGTCATTGTACCCAGAAATACATTTTTCTGTGATGTATTTATGTGCAATTCCTATGTTTGAAATTTCCACAGACTTTTTGCAATTTTCTTATTATGTTGCACTAAAAAGTTTCATATGCTAAAGACTTATTTACTTGGACCTTGCCATGGACTCTATATTTTGTCTGTGAGATCTACGCCCATTTGTGTCACCGGCAAGATCAGAAGAAAAAGCCGGCCCATATCCCATTTTGTGTTGTAATTAGGGTTGAGCGTACCGAACTTTAAGATTTTTGGACCCCGAACCCGAACATTTCCGTAAAAGTTCGGGTTCGGTGTTCGGCGCTTTCTTGGCGCTTTTTGAAAGGCTGCACAGCAGCCAATCAACAAGCAGCATACTACTTGCCCCAAGAGGCCATCATAGCCATGCCTACTAATGGCATGGCTCTGATTGGCCAGAGCAGCATGTGACCCAAGCTCTATATAAGCTTGAGTCATGTAGCGATGCACGTCACTCTGCTGTTACAAGTGTAGGGAGAGGATGCTGCTGGACTTGTGATTTCAGGGAGAGCATAGGAGAGAATCTAACTCAGTGATCTACAGACAAATAGTTGTGTGGGTGCAGGGCACTATCGCTTTACCCTGCCCTGAGCTCATTGACAAACAAATACTAACTTTTAGAATTCTGTTAGTTAGGTGGGTGGCGGCGGCCATTTTATGCATGCTCAGTGCACCAGCACTGCATCTGAGCTTTCGGGACATTGCAAATCACCATTTTTTGGGGGGCAAACTACAACATCTGGATTAGTCAGTGTGCAATTTAATGTAGAAATACACCCATCATTTTCTGGGGTTTTAAAAACACACTATTTTTTTCAAAAAACAGTATTTTCCAGATCTGCAAGTGTTAAATTCAAGTTTAATATATACAGCTTTCATATTCTGTTAGCAAAAAAAGACTTTTTTGACAATCTACAACATCTGGATTAGTCAGTGTGCAATTTAAAGTAGAAATACACCCATCATTTTCTGGGGTTTTAAAAACACACTTTAAAAGAAAAAAAAAAAAAAAAAAACAGTATTTTCCAGATCTGCAAGTGTTAAATTCAAGTTTAATATATACAGCTTTCATATTCTGTTAGCAAAAAAATACTTTTTTGGCAATCTACAACATCTGTATTAGTCAGTGTGCAATTTAAGGTGGAAATATACCCATCATTTTCTGGGGTTTGAAAAACACTCATGACAAAAAACACTATTTTCAGGCCTTGCAGCATCAGCACGTGTGAAATGACAGGCTTATATACTGCTGTCAAATTCAGTTTTTAAACAAACACTAATTTGGGCACAAAAAATTTAGTTGGCAGCCTTTGACGCTGATGTCATTGTGAGATACACCCTTAATACATTTGGGTTACATTCAGAGATTTTAAATACCGCCATTTGGTGCACCAATATTGAATTCAGGCCTACACTGGTTCAGGCCCTGTGAGATACCCCCTCTACATACAGGGGTTTGAATTAGGCATTTGAAATACAGCCATTTGAAATACAGCCATTTTGTGCAAAGATATATTTACTGCAGGCCTACACTGGTTCAGGGCCTGTGAGATACCACCTCTACATACAGGGGTTTGAATTAGGCATTTGAAATACAGCCATTTTGTGCAAAGATATATTTACTGCAGGCCTACAGAGGTTCAGGCCCTCTGAGATACTACCTCTACATACAGGGGTTTGAATTAGGCATTTGAAATACAGCCATTTGAAATACAGCCATTTTGTGCAAAGATATATTTACTGCAGGACTACACTGGTTCAGGCCCTCTGAGATACTACCTCTACATACAGGGGTTTGAATTAGGCATTTGAAATACAGCCATTTGAAATAAAGTCATTTTGTGCAAAGAAATCTTTAATTGAGGCCTAGTCTGGTTCAGGCCGTGTGAGATACACCCTTTACATACTGTCGTTCTTTTCTACTATTAATTAAACACCCATTTAGGGCAAGATCCTAAATTCGAAAAATAGGGGACGTGGCCCAGGTCGTGGTGCTGCTGGTGGAGCTCCTGTTGCAGGGAGAGGACGTGGTCGATCTGTGCCAGCTACACGCACAAGTGAAACCCCTTCCTCAGGTGCGAGTAGGCGACAAAACCTGCAGCGGTATTTGGTCGGGCCTAATCCTGCTCTATGAATGGTGAGGCCTGAACAAGTACAGACGATACTAGAGTGGGTTGCTGACAGTGGATCCAGTTCCTTCACATTGTCTCCCACCCAGTCTCCTGCTGAAAGACCACAGTTGGCACCTGCAGCCGATGTCCATCAGTCTTTCACCTCCGCTTGACTCTTTTGGCCCACATTTGCGCCTCAATAACTTTTCCCACATTTCTTCTTGATCCCAAATTTAATACATTTATCTCCCTTAAATTTGGTCTCTTTTTCTCACGCTCCCTCTCCGGCCTGGAACCCTGATTCCCGGCGACCCGTGATCACCATGGTAGGCGCATAAAAGAACATCGAAAGTTGATAGAGCAGATATCAAATTGGATCGTGAACATCACGGGGACGTGCGACATGGTGGGTGGGGCAGTAAGTATGCACACGCCTACACAAACTAACTGACAGGGGTAAGCCCCTGCAACTTCTGGGTCTCCAAATTGGGCACATGGCCTGAGCTTGCCCTTTACGCCTTGAAGGTGCTGGCCTGCCCTGCAGCCGGTGTATTGTGTGAACGTGTGTTTAGCACAACTGGGGGGTTATATTTCCCAATGTTATGGGGTGTACCCTAATTTAAAAAAATAAAAATAAATTTAAAACCAAAAAGCAGTGTAGGCTACCGCCTCCTCCTCCACCACCACTTCCACCGCCTCCTCAACCTCCTTCTCCATATGGACCTGGTCCTCCTAGATAAAGATTATTATTTTTTATTTTTACGTATTTTATGTTATTTTAAGTCATTTCCCTATCCACATTTGTTTGCAGAGCACTTGCCATGCTCTTAACCACATTTTAGCCCTTTCCATGACATTTTTACAGCCATTTTAGTGCTCAAAAGTTCGGGTCCCCATTGACTTCAATAGGTTTTGGGTTCGGGGTCAAGTTCGGTTCAAGTTCGGGTCCCGAACTTGAACTTTTTTCCAAAGTTCGGCCGAACCCGTCGAACCCGAACATCCAGGTGTCCGCTCAACTCTAGTTGTAATCATTTGAGTTATTATGTTCTTCTATAAAGTGTATTTTCATAATGTGTTATTTATACCTGTATGCTTGTTTGCATGCCTGCCTCTTTTGTATTTTTCAGGAGACTTCGTCCAGAATGTGTCAAGGCCAACACATATTAAACAAAGGGTGTATGCAGCGTCCCACTAGCTTGTGGGAACTGCAAAAGCTTTTTGTTATCATGCTGTATTATGTTATCCTGTGCTATTCCTATCTACTAGGCTGTCAGGTGCACTACATGCATACACCACTAGATGGGGGTAGCACCACAGTATAAATAGAGCAGTTCAGGCATAGTTAGGGAGTTGGTCATGTAGGTTCTCTCTAGAGGAGATGGAGTGAGGAGCTATGTTCCGCGATCACTCAAAAACGCAACCATCAATTTCAACGAAACTTGGTATGCACATCCTTTGCTACCTGGAAATAAATATTGTGGGGGTCTCAGCTCTCTAGCACGTACTGTTCCTGAGATATTCCCCAAAAATTACCTGCATTAACCAATACAAGCCTGCAAGTCTTTCTTTTCATATGCTAACTGCCATACGTGACCATATGTAGTGTCCCACTAGGTAAAAGTGGGCACTGCACAAAAGGGGTTAATGTGTCTTTATTACATTTAATGTTATGTGTATGCATTTCCCTGTATTAGCTGGTGTCAGGCCTATTAGGGTGCAGTTTAGCCTCCCAGACGTTAGAGGGAGCCAGAGAGCCCTAGATATATATAGGAAGGCCCAGGCAGGGGAGTGGTAGTTCATTCCAGGGGACTAGAGGAGTTACTTCGTCCACCTGAAGCTCCTGAGGCTAGAATTAGCTCAGTAGAGGCACCCCAGTTGCAGGACAGCACCTCCTGGGAGAAACCCACAGTCAGGATCATACCAGCAAAGATAAGTAACACTGATGGGCAGATGCTATATAGGAAGCAAAGCAAGGATTTAATACGAGAGGAAGATATATATATACCAAGGATATAAGCCACCATTTAGGCATCCGGGCCTTGGGATTGAAACCAGACAGGAGTTCTAGAAAAGGACAGTGTACGCTATTTCTGAGGAAAGGTACAACCTGATTCTGAGTGCATTGTGGATTTACCCTCTGAGTATCTTGCATAATCAATACCTGCCTTCGTGTGGAATAAAGCCTGCTTGTAAAGCTGTGATCTAAAGGACTGTGTTACCATCTGTATGTACAAAGTTGGACTGTTCAGTAAAGCAACGTTTGGTTCACTATACCATCTGTGTACCTCAGTTATTCCAACTATAAATCGGTGTGCCACCGTTACAGGCACTGGCGTCACGAATCCAAAAGGGACCTTGCCCCAGGCACTCAAAATACCTGTAACATCCAGGGCACCTCATCCACCATCAGGCCTGGTCCCTACAAACAGAGTGTGCCCCAGAGGAACTGTGTCTACCTCTCCTTCACTGCTGCATGCCTGCCCAGGGTTCTCCAATACAGTGAGCAACCCTCGATTGCCCGTAACCGTGACCTCACATCGCAATACCCTGCAGGTCTGGCGTGCTGCACATATGCCAACTGCCACACGTGACCATTATCAGCCAATAGAAGCTCGCAGCCCTTACTCTCCACACACACAGCTTTACTCCAGGTTTCCATAACAACCCAGCCAAACCAAGTCGCACGACACATGGGGCACAACTACGCTGCTACATGCATCCATCTTGGATAGATTTTTTTTGCGATTGTTGTGTCGCAGTCGCAACATGTCGCATGTCGCACTGTAACACCATAGCCTATCATTATAAAAATTGTTGAGACAAAATGTCGCGCAACACATGACGTTGTGTATCCCTAGCATTAAAGGGGCCGAGCACTGTGGAGCTCACTGTTAAAAGCCGGGCAGTGGCGTAGGGATCGCCATAGCAGCCATAGCAATGGCTATGGGGCCCTACACCACTGGGGGCCCACCGCCGACTGAGGATTAAAAAAATAAAAATAAAATCCATGTGGCGAGTGGGCCGGGCGTGGTGCTGTGATAGGGGGCGGATAGGGGGCGGTCGGACTCGGAGCCGGAGGACGGAGGTAGAGAGGCAGTCTGGGAGGTGGTTGGCCGGAAGTGGAGGAGGCGAAGTCGCAGACTTGGAGCGGCACGTACAAGAATAGGAAGCTGCGTGCGAGGTGAGCTGCTGGAGTGTGGGTGGGTCAAGTGCCGGGGCCCACTGCTCCTGGGGGGGCCCACTGTGCCAGCTCACTCCTGCAGCTGCATATGATAGGTCCCAAATGTCGCGGGCGGCTGCCTGCATGTCCCGGCTTATGATAAGCCCGGCCATGCAGGCAGTGTGCTGCCTCTCACTCACTGTGCGATGCTGCGATCCTTGGCTCCGCCTCCTCACACAGCCAGGGAAAAGAGCTCGGGAGCCTCAGCCTTGAGAGAGAGAGACTTGCAGAAGGAGGGGCCGGGTCCCAGGATTATAACCCGATCATTGCCTCCTCCTTCTGCAGTCCTCCGTGCTCCTGACATGCCCCACGTTCTTCTGTGATTACCAGTGGGTGACCACTCAGTGTGGCTACTCCTGCCTTTCTACCATCACTGCAGAGTGGCTTCCTGTCCTGCTTGCTGCTGACCTGTCTTCAAACTAGTAAGCTAGTAAGGTCCTTTTTTTTTTTTTTTCTTCTTTTGTCCATTTGTTTAACCACCTCAGCCCCCATAGCTTAAAGAGGACCTTTCACCGATTCTTACCCTATGAACTAACTATACAGACATGTAGAGCGGCGCCCAGGGATCTCACTGCACTTACTATTATCCCCGGGCGCCGCTCCGTTCTCCCGCTATGTCCTCCGGTATCTCCGCTCACTAAGTTATAGTAGGCGGAGATTCCAGTCCCTAAGGTATGGTAGGCGGAGTCTGCCCTTGTTCTGCTCTAGCGCTGGCCAATCACAGCGCAGAGCTCACAGCCTGGGAGGTTATTTTCTCCCAGGCTGTGAGCTCTGCAATACGATTGGCCAGCGCTACAGAAGAACAAGGGCAGACTCCGCCTACCATAACTTAGGGATCGGAGATACCGGAGGGCATAGCAAGAGAACGGAGCGGCGCCCAGGGATAATAGTAAGTGCAGTGAGATCCCCGGGCGCCGCTCTCCATGGCTGTATAGTTAGTTCATAGGGTAAGAATCGGTGAAAGGTCCTCTTTAAACCCCCTGAAAGACCAGGCCACTTTTTACACTTCTGACCTACCCTACTTTCACCGTTTATTGCTCGGTCATGCAACTTACCACCCAAATGAATTTTACCTCCTTTTCTTCTCACTAATAGAGCTTTCATTTGGTGGTATTTCATTGCTGCTGACATTTTTACTTTTATTGTTATTAATCGAAATTTAACGATTTTTTTGCAAAAAAATGACATTTATCACTTTCAGTTGTAAAATTTAGCAAAAAAAACGACATCCATATATAAATTTTGCTCGAAATTTATTGTTCTACATGTCTTTGATAAAAAAAAAATGTTTGGGTAAAAAAAAAATGGTTTGGGTAAAAGTTATAGCGTTTACAAACTATGGTACAAAAATGTGAATTTCCGCTTTTTGAAGCAGCTCTGACTTTCTGAGCACCTGTCATGTTTCCTGAGGTTCTACAATGGCCAAACAGTACAAATGCAGCGTACTCAAGTTAGGGTTAATAGTGTTCGAGGGTGTTGTAGTGCAATCGTGACACTAACCTGAGACAGCTGACTCTCTGCAAGGGCAGGTGATGATAAGAAATGTTCGTGACGCCAGTGCCAATTAAACGGTGGCACGCCGTTTGCTGATAGCAGGAATAATTGAGGAACCACGTGATGTTAAAACAGAACTCAAACTTTAGTAGTCATCATACATGGACATAGATGGAAGCGCAGTTCCTTTGAAGACAGTTGGTTGCAGTACATTTGATGCAGGCAATATATAGCAAGGTGACTTCAGAGTGTTAAACACAGGACTTATAGTACAGGCAGCTTGCACTCTATTCCTGACTGATCCTGGAACATAGAAACTCTTCTCCAAGGCCCGATGCCCTAGCTCTGGCGTATATCCTTGGTTTTATAACTATCAAGTACCTCCTCTGTTGTCTTTAGTACCTCTTGCTTTTCTGAGCTTGCCACTGTCTCTCCCAGCACTGACTCTGGAAACTTCTGAACTCCATTAGGCCGGTTAACTGTGGTGTTCCTGCTTCTGCATATATGAACTCAGGAGGGGAACCTTCTCCTTGGATCTGGAACTCGGTTACAGGGACTGCAATACCCTCTCCTGGTCCTCAGGCTTCAGGCCTGGACTTGACTCTGACATTGTCTAATCTCCAAGTTTAGACTGAAGACACTAGACCCTGACTCACTATCCTTTCCCTGACTGGGCCTTATATAACCTAGGGCTCCCTAGCTCCCTCCAATGACTAAGAGCTGTAATGACACCCCTAGCAGGCCTGCACATGCAAATTTCACAGTAACAGGGGAATACATAGCATTACATTATATTACATTTTATAAAGATGACTTATACCAACTTCCCCATAGATAAGGGGGGACGACAGCACACAAGTGACCCTTCTGTAGTGACGGGCATTACAGCTCCCGTACACTACATACCCCACTGCTTTAAGCTGAGTACGACCTCGTACTCCATCAGGGCCCGCCCAACTGGAATCTTTACCTGAAACAGAAAAAGACGCATGCAGGCATACATATATGTAATTCATCTGCATTTACATTCATATCAGGTCCAATTGGCAAAGGTGAAGGGTGGTGACAAGGAGCGTCGTTCTCTTCTCTCAGGATAGTGAGTGGAACTGGGGCGCTGACCTGGCACAGCGTAACATTATTACCAGGATAGTCCATGACAATGAATAAGTCCATAAAAGAACAGCAAGAAACGGTAAAACAGTATAAAAGTGCTTGGAGGCTCAAAGAACAAATATGAGTCCGTACCCAGGTTACTTTCCTATAAATCACAGAGGCTCTCATGCGGTGGAGTCCTTCTCTGGGCACATTCCTTTTAAAAGAGTAAGAATCTCAGAGGCTCAGGTTCTTTTGAGTCTATCTCCGGGCACGGTTCCTTAGTATAAAGTTGCACAGTAAAAATGGCATAATATAAAACAAGCGCTGTAGTACCCCTAATCAACCTGAAAAGGGGGTTAAGGGTAAAAGGTGCAACAAGGAACAGGCACAACTTGGTGTGGAATAGCAAAAGCAGGCAGGAGGTCCTGGAAACAAACTTGGCTTTGTTGACTTTATTATTTCAGTGGTTGACACCTACCACTGAGCCGTGGATGAACTGGCAGCAGCAACAAAGGACCAGAAAACATAGGACTCCTGTCCTGAAAGGGTCAAGTTCTCACATCATTCTTTAGCAACATAAATCAAAGGCCTAGCAGGCTGATTCACAGGGGCATGTCATAATTACCCGGCTCTGCTGGCAAATAAGGCCTGTAGTAGTCCTCTACAGGAGGATGTGCCCACATCACGGTGTCAGGGGGCAGCTGCAAAGTGAAGGGACCCCTGATAGGTATTGGTCCCATAGGCCTAGGGGTAAACACGCTTGTGGACCGTACCGGTCCCGGCATAATGATTGTGGGTTGTGCTGCATTGGGTACCGCCGCCGCAAGCGGTCCGGTGGGCTCTGTGCAGCAATTCACAGCAATAGTGGGTCTTATTTGGGGCACCGACGGAGCGGTGGTAGCAGAAGGTGGTCTACGGGTGGAGACAGGCACCCTTACCTCATCCTTCTTAGGCGGCGTCTGGATCCTGGCGGTGGCAATCTTGCGCAGCTCCCGCAACTTTTCCTCCAGCCGGACGATCTGGTCACCGATGCTTTCTGTGTCGGAATCGCTGTCCTCTGCTGATGCCGCCGGCGCAGGTACAGTCAACGATGCGTCGGACGCGGCCGCTGCAGGCTCCGGTGGCGCATCGGGTCTCCTACCCTTACGGATATTCTCCAGGGTAACACGGAGCCCCTTGAGGTTTTCCAAGTCCTGTATTGTCTTCTCCCGGCGAGGCAGCTCGGGGGAGGGATAGGGACTCACCCATTTTTCCAACACGGTTGGCTGCCAGAAGACATTAGGCCCAATGAAGGAACCCCGCTCCTGAAAGGCGTGGTGGGCCGGCTCTGGAGAGCGTTCCGGTTCCCGCTCGCAGCCAGAGTAGTCTTCTTCTGCCTCCCAGTCCTCAGGTTCTCGCTTCGGACGGGTCACGGCAGTTGCATATGGGCCTCTCAGGCTCTCGGCAGGGGTGAACTCCACTTCCTCTCCCTCGCGGAGGCTATATTGATACGAAGGGAGGTAGTCTCGCTTGACAGATCTCCTGTTGACATATAAGTCTCTGCCAGTTAGGTAATCTTGTATGAACCCGTAGCCACGGGTCTTGTCGAAGGACACCACCAACCCCTTTCTCCTTTCCAGGCGGGGTTGGGTATTGGTGTGCCGCTCATGAATAGTCTTGGTTAGTTCTTCATAGTAAATTTTGGTTTTAGTATCCTCTTTTTAGCGACTTCCCGGATCTCTGCCATGAGTGCTGACCACTTGAAAGAGGGCTGAAAGAAGTCTCTCCAAAAGCCATAATGATGCTCTGGTTCTTTCCCCAGTGACGGGCAGGCGGGTCTCTCCGGTCCCGAAGAGTAGGCCGGTGGAGCGTCTTCTGGCTCTACACCAATGTCAGTCATGTTCGGTAACTCAGGCGCGGACGTTACAGCAGAACAGTCCTCACTCTCCAACATGCTCGATCCTTCTCTGGAGAGCGACAGGGTGGGGCCAATAAGTTTAGCCAGATCCTCCCATTGCACTGGGAGGCCGCCCCCCAGGTATTCCAGTATGTGGAAGGTGGAGTCCATGCTGGCAGACATGCAAATGTCCAGACAGGCGGTGGCGCCTGACCTTGAACCTTTTCCCGCTTCTTCAGCAAAAAGGCGCCAACTTTTACCGCCTTTTCAGGATGAAGATGACGCAGCAGTAAATTCAGCAAGCTCAGCGGCCATCTTTAGCAAAAACGCTGTCTATTCACTGACAGCAAGCAGGATGATAAAGTCCATAAAACCACACTCCGATGTGGCGATTTCTTTCCTCTTGATAGCGCAACACTGCCCAGCGCTTTTTGGAGGTTTTAGGGACACTTTTAGTATGTTTTTCAGTCCACAAAGTCCACTTTAATAAAACAGGCAATTTGTCACTTTGGTCACAGGGCAACTGTATAAGGCACAAAGTTCACGCTTCTTGCACTAGAAAGCGTGCGTATCCTGTTTGTGACGCCAAAAGAGAGGTGCAGCGTACTCAAGTTAGGGTTAATAGTGTTCCTGGGTGTTGTAGTGCAATCGTGACACTAACCTGAGACAGCTGACTCTCTGCAAGGGCAGGTGATGATAAGAAATGTTCGTGACGCCAGTGCCAATTAAACGGTGGCACGCCGTTTGCTGATAGCAGGAATAATTGAGGAACCACGTGATGTTAAAACAGAACTCAAACTTTATTAGTCATCATACATGGACATAGATGGAAGCGCAGTTCCTTTGAAGACAGTTGGTTGCAGTACATTTGATGCAGGCAATATATAGCAAGGTGACTTCAGAGTGTTAAACACAGGACTTATAGTACAGGCAGCTTGCACTCTATTCCTGACTGATCCTGGAACATAGAAACTCTTCTCCAAGGCCCGATGCCCTAGCTCTGGCGTATATCCTTGGTTTTATAATTATCAAGTACCTCCTCTGTTGTCTTTAGTACCTCTTGCTTTTCTGAGCTTGCCTCTGTCTCTCCCAGCACTGACTCTGGAAACTTCTGAACTCCATTAGGCCGGTTAACTGTGGTGTTCCTGCTTCTGCATATATGAACTCAGGAGGGGAACCTTCTCCTTGGATCTGGAACCCGGTTACAGGGACTGCAATACCCTCTCCTGGTCCTCAGGCTTCAGGCCTGGACTTGACTCTGACATTGTCTAATCTCCAAGTTTAGACTGCAGACACTAGACTCTGACTGACTGTCCTTTCCCTGACTGGGCCTTATATAACCTAGGGCTCCCTAGCTCCCTCTAATGACTAAGAGCTGTAATGACACCCCTAGCAGGCCTGCACATGCAAATTTCACAGTAACAGGGGAATACATAGCATTACATTATATTACATTTTATAAAGATGACTTATACCAACTTCCCCATAGATAAGGGGGGACGACAGCACACAAGTGACCCTTCTGTAGTGACGGGCATTACAGCTCCCGTACACTACACAAACACCCCACAAATGACCCCATTTCGGAAAGTAGACACCCTAAGGTATTCGCTGATGGGCATAGTGAGTTCATAGAACTTTTTATTTTTTGTCACAAGTTAGGGGAAAATGATGATTTTTTTTTTTTTTCAAACAAAGTCTCATATTCCACTAACTTGTGACAAAAAATAAAAAGTTCTATGAACTCACTATGCCCATCAGCGAATACCTTGGGGTGTCTTCTTTCCAAAATAGGGTCACTTGTGGGGTAGTTATACTGCCCTGGCATTCTAGGGGCCCAAATGTGTGGTAAGGAGTTTGAAATCAAATTCTGTAAAAAATGGCCGGTGAAATCCGAAAGGTGCTCTTTGGAATGTGGGCCCCTTTGCCCACCTAGGCTGCAAAAAAGTGTCACACATGTGGTATCTCCGTATTCAGGAGAAGTTGGGGAATATGTTTTGGGGTGTCATTTTACATATACCCATGCTGGGTGAGATAAATATCTTGGTCAAATGCCAACTTTGTATAAAAAAATGGGAAAAGTTGTCTTTTGCCAAGATATTTCTCTCACACAGCATGGGTATATGTAAAATGATACCCCAAAACACATTCCCAAACTTCTCCTGAATACGGAGATACCACATGTGTGACACTTTTTTGCAGCCTAGGTGGGCAAAGGGGCCCACATTCCAAAGAGCACCTTTCGGATTTCACCAGCCATTTTTGACAGAATTTGATTTCAAACTCCTTACCACACATTTGGGCCCCTAGAATGCCAGGGCAGTATAACTTCCCCACAAGTGACCCCATTTTGGAAAGAAGACACCCCAAGGTATTCGCTGATGGGCATAGTGAGTTCATGGAAGTTTTTATTTTTTGTCACAAGTTAGTGGAATATGAGACTTTGTAAGAAAAAAAATAAATAAAAAAAATCATCATTTTCCACTAACTTGTGACAAAAAATAAAAAATTCTAGGAACTCGCCATGCCCCTCACGGAATACCTTGGGGTGTCTTCTTTCCAAAATGGGGTCACTTGTGGGGTAGTTATACTTCCCTGGCATTCTAGGGGCCCAAATGTGTGGTAAGGAGTTTGAAATCAAATTCTGTAAAAAATGGCCGGTGAAATCCGAAAGGTGCTCTTTGGAATATGGGCCCCTTTGCCCACCTAGGCTGCAAAAAAGTGTCACACATGTGGTATCTCCGTATTCAGGAGAAGTTGGGGAATGTGTTTTGGGGTGTCATTTTACATATACCCATGCTGGGTGAGAGAAATATCTTGGCAAAAGACAACTTTTCCAATTTTTTTATACAAAGTTGGCATTTGACCAAGATATTTCTATCACCCAGCATGGGTATATGTAAAATGACACCCCAAAACACATTCCCCAACTTCTCTTGAATACGGCGATACCACATGTGTGACACTTTTTTGCAGCCTAGATGCGCAAAGGGGCCCACATTCCTTTTAGGAGGGCATTTTTAGACATTTGGATACCAGACTTCTTCTCACGCTTTGGGGCACCTAAAATGCCAGGGCAGTATAAATACCCCACATGTGACCCCATTTTGGAAAGAAGACACCCCAAGGTATTCAATGAGGGGCATGGCGAGTTCATAGAAAAAAAATTTTTTGGCACAAGTTAGCGGAAATTGATTTTTTTTATTTTTTTATCACAAAGTCTCCCTTTCCGCTAACTTGGGACAAAAATTTCAATCTTTCATGGACTCAATATGCCCCTCAGCGAATACCTTGGGGTGTCTTCTTTCCAAAATGGTGTTATTTGTGGGGTGTTTGTACTGCCCTGGCATTTGAGGGTCTCCGCAATCATTACATGTATGGCCAGCATTAGGAGTTTCTGCTATTCTCCTTATATTGAGCATACGGGTAATGTGATTTTTTTTTTCCGTTCAGCCTCTGGGCTGAAAGAAAAAAATGAACTGCACAGATTTCTTCATTCGCATCGATCAATGTGGATGAAAAAATCTCTGCCAAAAAAAGAAAAAGGAGGGGAAAGGCGTCTGCCAGGACATAGGAGCTCCGCCCAACATCCATACCCACTTAGCTCGTATGCCCTGGCAAACCAGATTTCTCCATTCACATCAATCGATGTGGATAAATAAATCATTGCCGGGATTTTTGCCTCGGCAAACGAATCTTTTACTGCAGAGGAGAAATCTCGTCTTGCAGCGCCGCATACACCGACTTGCGTGTAATCTGACAGCAGCGCAATGCTTCTGTCAGAATGCACACCAGTGCTGCAGCTAGTCGATTGGTTGGTCCACCTGGAAGGTAAAAAAAACAAAACAAAAAAGAAAAAACCAGGCCGCAACGCAATAAATTTATTAACTTTTGAACAGAACATATAAACTTTTTTTAACTTTCTTAACTGAACGTTAACTTTTATACTTACAGCTATTTTTTTTTTTGTTTAGTTATTTTTGCCTTTATAGAACAAACCTCTCCTTCCCCATGGGACAATGTGCAAAGCGCAAATCGCCCAAAGATCTGGCGAAGTACGTTATGCACTTTATCCCAGGTGAAAGGAGAGGTTTGCAGCAACTGTGAGTAAAAGGGCCCTAATAGCCCTGTGTGCCTCTCCTGTGAGATGCAATCCCTATGCTAAGTGTACCTGGGTGTGGTACTTCCGGAAACACTCTCCAAAGCATAGGGCAGAGTGGTCAGGACAGTCAGGACAGAAATAGCGGGTGTCACGCCTTATTCCACTCCTGCTACAGACACAACATCTTTTTCGGGGTGACGGTTGGGTTGAGGTACCAGGAACGACATTGGGGAAATGTCGCTCGTGTAGATGGCTAACTACACTGGTGGATGGGGCCACAGAACCTTCTGGATACAGGAGGTTTTCAATGATCTCTTCCTGGAATTTGAGGAAGGATCCTGTTCTCCCAGCCTTACTGTAGAGAACAAAACTATTGTACAGAGCCAATTGAATTAAATATACAGACACCTTCTTATACCAGCGTCTGGTTCTGCGGGAAACTAAATACGGAGACAACATCTGGTCATTGAAGTCCACCCCTCCCATGAGCAAATTTTAGTCGTGGACTGAGAGGGGCTTTTCAATGACACGGGTTGCTCGCTCAATTTGTATTGTCGTGTCTGCGTGAATGGAGGAGAGCACGTAAACGTCACGCTTGTCTCTCCATTTCACCGCGAGCAGTTCTTCGTTACACAAGGCAGCCCTCTCCCCCCTTGCAAGACGGGTGGTAACGAGCCGTTGGGGGAAGCCCACGCGACTAGTTCGCGGGGTGCCACAGGCGCAAATCCGTTCTAGAAACAAATGCCTAAAGAGGGCCACACTTGTGTAGAAATTGTCCACATAAAGATGGTACCCCTTGCCGAATAAGGGTGACACCAAGTCCCAGACTGTCTTCCCACTGCTCCCCAGGTAGTCAGGGCAACCGACCGGCTCCAGGGTCTGATCTTTTCCCTCATAGATCCGAAATTTGTGGGTATAGCCTGTGGCCCTTTCACAGAGCTTATACAATTTGACCCCATACCGGGCACGCTTGCTTGGGATGTATTGTTTGAAGCCAAGGCGCCCGGTAAAATGTATAAGGGACTCGTCTACGCAGATGTTTTGCTCGGGGGTATACAAATCTGCAAATTTCTGGTTGAAGTGGTCTATGAGGGGCCGAATTTTGTGGAGCTGGTCAAAAGCTGGGTGGCCTCTGGGACGGGAGGTGGTGTTGTCGCTAAAATGCAGGAAACGGAGGATGGCCTCAAATCGTGCCCTGGACATAGCAGCAGAGAACATGGGCATGTGATGAATCGGGTTCGTGGACCAATATGACCGCAATTCATGCTTTTTAGTTAGACCCATGTTGAGGAGAAGGCCCAGAAAAATTTTAATTTCGGAAACTTGGACTGGTTTCCACCGGAAAGTCTGGGCATAATAGCTTTCCGGGTTGGCGGATATAAATTGTGTGGCATACCGGTTTGTCTCTGCCACGACTAAGTCCAAGAGCTCCGCAGTCAAGAACAGCTCAAAAAATCCCAGGGCCGAACCGATCTGAGCCGTCTCAACCCGAACTCCAGACTGGGCGGTGAAAGGGGGAACTAATGGTGCGGCTGAAGTTGGTGACTGCCAATCAGGGTTTGCCAGCACCTCAGGGATTCTAGGGGCTCTACGGGCCTGTCTGTGCGGTGGCTGCGACGGGGTAACTACTGCACGTGCCACCGTACCAGCTTCAACTGCCCTTCTGGTGCTCGCCACGTCACCATGTTGTACGGCAGTGCTGGTACTAGGTCCAGGGAGGGCTGCGCTGCTGGTGTATGCCTCACCACGTGATCCGGCAGCGCCAGCCCCACTCTGCTGCTCTTGAAGCGGATCCTGCGCAACCTGTGGTCTAGCGACACGGGGCCGGGTACGCCTGGTTCTATCAGGGACCTCCACCTCCTCGTCCGAACTTTGGGTCAGAGAGCCACTGCTTTCTACAGGTTCATATTCTGACCCGCTAGATTCATCAGATGAGGGTTCCCATTCCTCATCCGACTGGGTCAGAATCCTGTAGGCCTCTTCAGAAGAATACCCCCTGTTTGCCATTTGGACTACTAAATTTAGGGGTATTCCCTGAGACTACCCAAGAAAAAAAGCAAGCCTGTCTTACAAAGGGGAAGCTAGCGAAGTCCCGGAGGCCGCTGCGGTTGATAAAAAATATCAAAACTGATTTTTTTATCGCCGCAGTGCGTGTAAAATGAATGTGCAGTGATCAAAAAAATATATATTTTTTGTCACTGCGGTGGGGCGGGTGTGGGTGAACGCACGTGTGGGCAACCGATCAGGCCTGAACGGGCAAACACTGCGTTTTGGGTGGAGGGCAGACTAAAGTGACACTAATACTATTATAGATCTGACCGTGATCAGTTTTGATCACTTACAGATACTATAAAAGTACAAATGCTGATTAGCGATACGCTAATCAGCGAATCAGTGACTGCGGTGCGGTGGGCTGGGCGCTAACCGATCGCTAACTACCTAACCAAGGGGCCTAAACTATCCTAAAACCTAACAGCCAATACTAGTGAAAAAAAAAAGTGTCAGTTTACACTGATCACTTTTTGTCTTTCACTAAGTGATTGACAGGGGCGATCAAAGGGGTGATCAAAGGGTTAATTGGGGTGCAGGGGGTGATCTGGGGCTAAAGTGTAGTGTTGGTGCTACTCACTGTGAAAGTCTGCTCCTCTGCAGGATCCAACCGACGAAAAGGACCAGCAGAGAAGCAGAGAAGCCATATAACAGATCATATTTACTAATATGATCTGTTAAATGTCTTGTGATTCGTTTTTTTGAAAATCGCCAGCCTGCCAGCCAATGATCATTGTTGGCAGGCTGGTGGCGAAATTGTTCTTTAACTTTTGCCGGCCCGTGATGCGCATGCGCGGGCCGGCTTTGAGCGAAATCTCGCGTCTCGCGAGATGACGCGTATATGCGTGACTCTGCGCAGCGCTGCCGCCTCCGGAACGTGAATCTGCGTTAGGCGGTCCGGAGGTGGTTAATTATAACCCCTTGAGGCTCAGCCATGTCACAGTGACTGAGCTTTTTCCATTAGCCAAATAGTGAGTCTCAGCCAGCACCACTCCCCTCCCATTTACTTATAATTAGGACATGCTGTAAGATTTAGCATCGAGAAGTAGTACTTGTCATGCTAAAACTTTACAGTGTATCCTTAGTAGGTGTTGTCAGTAGTTACTGTCACTCAGCGCTGCTGTCACCACCAAGTATCGCTGATGACCCACCTTTTGGGTCCAGTCACACGACCGTAATTCTGGGTCCGCCTCCGTGCCACAATTTTGCGTAATGTGTGCGGACCCATTCATTTTAATCGGGCTGCAAAAGATGCGGACCGCAACAGTTGTCAGTGTTCCCTGTACAGAGAGAGAAGGGGGCCCGTATAGAAAGGATCAATATGAGGCTTCGTTCACATCACTGTTTAGCCTTTCCGTTCTCCGGCTCAGTTTAGGAGCAGGAGAATGGAAAGGACAGATTCGGAACATAACGGAGCCTACGGATCCCAAAGACTATAATGGGGTCCGTTAGGTTTCCGCTCAGAAGATGATTTTGGAGCGGAAACAAAAGTAGTGCATGCAAGACTTTTGTCTCCGCTTCAAAAATCTTCTTCTGAGTGAACACATAACAGACCCCATTATAGTCTATGGGGTCCTTAGGATCGGTTCGGCTCAGTTATGTGCCGAATCCGTCCTTTCCATTCTCCTGCTCCTAAATGGAGCAGGAGAACGGAAAGGCTGAACGGTGATGTGAAAGAAGCCTGAGTTGTCACTGGGTTTTTACCGCTGTCTCAGGCGGCTTGCTGCATGGCCCAGCTTATGATAAGCCGGGCCATGCAGGCAGTATAGTGCTCCACTCACTATGCGGTGCTGAGACAATGGATGGAGCGGACTGCAGCGGTGAGCCTGCCCCATACACAGCAGGTGCTGTGACGATCTCACCATCGTATAAGTGTCTGTCCATATGTATGTGTCTGTCCCTGTGCGTGTCCCTGTGTGTGTGTGTGTGTGTGTGTGTCTGTCACCTGTGTGTGTGTGTCTCCCTGTGTGTCACCATCACCATGCCCACAGTGTTCCTATGTCTTGACGCAGCTGCATCAGACGTTCTGTGCGGGGCAAGAAGAAGATGGAAGAGGAGGCAGCGCCGCCAGCATGGAGTCCCATGGGAGAGGCACAGGGAGGCACATTAAGGACGTAGGTAACACTACCACATGATCTACACTAGTGTTATCTGTGGTTTTACATAGGACTGGGCCTCTTTCACACTTGCGTTGTTGGGATCCGGCATGCACTTCCGTTGCCGGAGGTGCCCGCCGGATCCGGAATAACGCAAGTGTACTGAAAGCATTTGAAGACGGAGCCGTCTTCAAAATGCGTTCAGTGTTACTATGGCAGCCTGGACGCTATTAAAGTCCTGGTTGCCATAGTAGGAGCGGGGAGCGGGGGAGCGGTATACTTACAGTCCGTGCGGCTCCCGGGGCGCTCCAGAGTGACGTCAGAGCGCCCCATGCGCATGGATGACGTGCCATGTGATCACGTGATCCATGCGCTTGGGGCGCCCTGACGTCACTCTGGAGCGCCCGGGGAGCCGCACGGACGGTAAGTATGCTGCTCCCCCGCTCTCCGCTCCACTTTACCATGGCTGCCAGGACTTTAGCGTCCCGGCAGCCATGGTAACCACTCTGAAAAAGCTAAATGTCGGGTCCGGCAATGCGCCGAAACGACGTTTAGCTTAAGGCCGGATCCGGATCAATGCCTTTCAATGGGCATTAATCCCGGATCCGGCCTTGCGGCAAGTCTTTAGGATTTTTGGCCGGAGCAAAAAGCGCAGCATGCTGCGGTATTTTCTCCGGCCAAAAAACGTTCCGTTCCGGAACTGAAGACATCCTGATGCATCCTGAACGGATTTCTCTCCATTCAGAATGCATTAGGATAAAACTGATCAGGATTCTTCCGGCATAGAGCCCCGACGACCGAACTCTATGCCGGAAGAAAAGAACGCAAGTGTGAAAGAGCCCTAACACTACCACATTATCAGCTCTAGTGTTATCTGTGGTTTTTACATAGGACTGCAGGTAACACTACCACATTATCAGCTCTAGCGTTATCTGTAGTTTTACATAGGACTGCAGGCAACACTACTAAATTTTCTGTACTCAGATAGCCAGTACTGTGTTATCTGTGTTGTTACATAAGGCTGCAGGTGATATCTACTACATTATCTATACTCAAGAGAGTTATCACTATGTAAGGGGGCCCACTAAGACTTTATCGCCCAAGGGCCCACAAGGACGGATCCGGCATTTTTCCCCATAGGAATGTATTAGTGCCGTATCTGTCCTTCCGGCCTGCGCATGCGCAGACCGGTAAAAATTTGAAAATAAATACAAGACGGATCCGTCTGTCCGCATCTGGATCCGTCTCACAAATGCTTTCAGTCACATCAAAATCAGCGGATCCGGCGGGCAGTTCCGATGACGGAACTGCCTGCCGGATCACACTGCCGCAAGTGTGAAAGTAGCCTAGGTGGGTGTTTCTTCGCCAAAATGCCATTAACCATTACCACACCACACTATTAAATAATGCAGCTGCGTCTGCCAGGCTTGAGCAGGTATATGTGTGAATAGGGAAGATGCTGAGATCCGGCGGTAGCTCACAGTGAGGTACAGCCAGATCTCAGTATCTTCCCTAATCCATATTCACACATATACCTGCTCAAGCCTGGCAGACGCAGCTGCATTATTTAAAGGGGGGGCCATAATTTTTTGCTATGGGGCCCAGTCATTTCTAGCTACGCCCCTGAAGCCGGGCACTGTGGTAGTCACTGTTAAAGGGGCTGGCACTGTGGAGGTCACTGTTAAAGGGGCCAGGGCACTGTGGAGGTCACATAAAGGGGCGGACACTGTGGAGGTCACTTAAAGGGGCGGACACTGTGGAGGTCACTGTCAAAGAAGCGGGCACTATGGAGGTCACTGTTAAAAGGGGCAGACACTGTGGAGGTCACTGTTAAACTGGCCGGCACTGTGGAGCTCACTGTCAAAGGGACGCATACTGTGGAGGTTACTGTCAAAGGGACGCGTACTGTGGAGGTCACTGTTAAAGAGATGGACACTGTGGAGGTCACTGTTAAAGGGATGGACACTGGGGAGGTCACTGCTAAAGGGACGGGGTGCTGTATAGCTCACTGTTAAAGGGGGCGTGCCCCTGAGAAAGTCAATGTCAAGGGAGTGAGGTGCTGTGAAACTAACTGTTAAAGGGGTGGGCTGCTGTGAAGTTCAAAGTTAAGGGGATGGGCTCCGGTAGACTTCCCATTGTAAGGAGGCAGGTTACTGTGGGGGGGGGGTCAGTGTTAAGGAGTGAGGGGCAGTGGAGTTCACTGCTAAGGGGGCAGGGTGCTGTTGAGATCCCAGTTATGGGGGATACTATGGATATCTATTAACGACACACAAACATTTAATGAAATAGTGCAAAGCCGAGTCCTTCTGCTAGTCTATGTATAGAAAGAAGGATGTATATATGTGTGTGTGTATATGTATGTATAACAAGGAGGTTGGGTGTGCTCACCTGGCTTTGAATATTAGTTGAAGCACGGAATCCGCCGGGAACAAGACGTGAGATTCTTGATCATAGAAAATAAAAAAATGTGATCCAGCTTCTTTATCAAACGTGGCAGCTATTATTGAAAATATTGCGTTAAAAACCATACAGACAGTCCATGTCTACGCGTTTCGGATCCCCTAATACTGATCCTTACTCATGATCACCATGGTCATGAGTAAGGATCAGTATTAGGGGATCCGAAACGCATAGACATGGACTGTCTGTATGTTTTTTTTAACGCAATATTTTCAATAATAGCTGCCACGTTTGATAAAGAAGCTGGATCACATTTTTTTCTTGTATATGTATGTATGTTCCGCGATCACTCATTGCTCTGTAACTCAAAAACTCATCGATCAATTTCTACTAAACTTGGTACACATATCACATACTATCTGGGAAAGAATACTGTGGAGATAAAATGCCAATACACAATGAATTTCTGTCTGTCTGTTCTTTATGCTCGACCAAACAACTGGACCAATCTTCACCAAATTTGGAACACATGTACATCAGGTGTCCGGGAAGGTTTTAGACTGGGTCTCAGCTCTCTAGGACATACCGTTCCAAAGATCAGTGATGGCCAGTTCGCAGTGTTCGCCAACGAACACATGCGGGCTGCCATCTTAACTCACAAGTCCGGCGATGCACAGGTAAGCCCTTACCTGTGCTTGTACCGCGAGCCAGTCTGAAATTAAATGAGGTCACCAGGAGCAGGCAGTTCCGAGAACAGCCGCTGGGGGCCTTCATCGGGCTGTTCTCGGAACTGCGTGCTACCGGTGACCGCATTTGTTTCAGACCGGCTCCCGACACAGGCACAGGTAAGGGCTTACCTGTGCATCGCCAGACTTGTGAGTTAAGATGGCAGCCCGCATGTGTTCGTTGGCGAACACTGCAAACTGGCCATCACTGCCTGAGATATTCTCAAAAAATTACCTGCATTAGCCAATACAAGCCTGCAAGTCTTTCTCTTCATATCCCAACTGACACACACATTTATTTCGGGGCAATTCCCAGCATTGTCTGGTTTTGTTGCTGAAATCGACAACCTCATTAAAGGAGCTGTTTGGCTTGTAATGATTAAGGATATGCCTAACGTTTATGTTCTTTTATGTTTTTTCTTTTAACTTTTATTTGGTAAAAACTGTTTTTATTCAAAATACATGTCAAACTGCAATGAACCCAGGTGTATTCCTTTTTGTCTTACAAGGTGCCATTTGAATTACTTTTTTTTTTTCATTATAATGTATTTTGTAATAACTATGTATTATTCATTATGCCCTAAAAGAGATTCAAACAGGACTACCCATGCCTGTGGGTGTACCTTAAAGCTGCCAGGCCTGGTGGAAACACTGTACAACTGCTGTGCTTGCATGATCACATGGCAGTAAATGTAAGGCTCCGATATTTCAGTATGAGATATAAATGTGCATTTTCATACAGTTATTTTATTTACTATTGCTTTTATTGATCCAACATATTCCATATTTACCAACATTCTTGTTGGTAAATTTGGGTCAACACCTCTTGGGAACACAAACTTCTGGGCAGGGCTCACACAAGCCATACCCATTTTTAGCCATCCCAAATTTGACAGAATTGTCTCTTAAAATTATGGAAAGTCACTTTAAATTTGGGACTGTTGGCAAATATGCATATTTACTCTCAATTCTCCCTCTCTCTTTCCACCAAAACAGTCCTCTACCATATCAGCTCTGACCCCTTGTGGTATGGACTCCATTGAAGGTGCCCCGCGGTAGCAGATGCTGTAAATTGTGAGGCCTCCATAGACTGGACTTGTTTTCTGGCACATCCAACAGATGCTTGATCAGATTGAGATCTGAGGAAACTGGAGGATATGTTAGGGTTGCCAATCAGAATTTTTATCATTTCTTTACAACTTATCTAAAAATGATAGATACCCAATATGTTACTGACAAACTGGACATCCTGCATGAATAATAAAAATTATCTATGTCTATAGAATAGCTTGGGTATACTGAAGAATTTCCAGCATTTACTGTGCACTGTGATGGATGATAATAGAAATCACAATAATCTGTTCAAGAACTACTAGTTAAAAAAATAACGGATGACAGACTCCAGAAGAAAGTCTTCTATTTTCACAGACTGTCCATGCTGTTACAGGTGGTTGGCAACACTGAGCAAACACTTCAAAGCATTCTTGAACAATTTTTCATGTATTTGGTCTGCAACAATGTTTAAAGGGGTTGTCTCACTTCAGCAAATGGCATTTATCATGTAGTGAAAGTTATTACAAGGCACTTACTAATGTATTGTGATTGTCCATATTGCCTCGTTTGCTGGCTGGATTCATTTTTCCATCACATTATAAACTGCTTATTTCCATGGTTACAACCACCCCGTAAACCATCATCGGTGGCTATTCTTACACACTATAGGAAAAAGTGCCGGCCTCTCTGGTGGCTGGGACTGTGGGAACTCACACGGGGTAGTTCTTTTTTTTCCGTCTGGTCTGGGCCTAGCTGTGTGAGTCACTGTCACAGACTCACAGTCACCAACAGCTCTGCTCCAGACCTCCGCTCCAGTTGCTCCAGCCTGCTGCTGCGTCGCCACTCGCCAGTCACACCCCCTGCCTCCGTGCCCGTGTTGCGTGCCGCTCTGTGAGTGAGGCCTGGGGCCACACGGCACACACGCAAGTTATTTATTTAAAAAATAAAAAGTTTTATTTTTCCGCCCCGGCGCCCCCCCTTCTCTGCGCCCTCAGGCATCCGCTTGGTCTGCCTTATTATAGCGCCGCCCTGGTTGTATTTCTTTAACAGCATTGTTGTATTTATCATATAGTGTACTGACAATCATGAAAAAAATTTTTTTTGTCAGGTGAAGTTGAAAACTATCCTCAATTCCACCATTGTTATTTGGGTTTTGTTTTTACAACGTTCCCTATGTGCTAGAAATGACATTATATCTTTATTCTACAGGTCAATACGTTTACAGCAAGTGAGTAGTTTGTACTGATACCATTTTGGGTAAAAGTCACTTTTTATTCAGTTTTTTGGGTAGCGAACAGATCAAAAAATGGCGATTACAATGTTTACCATATGGAATAAATATTTTTGTATATGGTGAAACCAGTTATTTTTATTTTTTTATTATTTATTTGTTTATGTTTATTTATTTATTATTTAGTTTTATATGAAAAGTTTGGAAAGGGACTTAATTTTTTGCTATTTAAATTTTTTTTTTTTTTTACTTCAATTCTTGCTCAGGAGACTTCAACTGCAATTGTTTTAGTATACTGTAGTATTGCAGTCTATGGAATTTTTCTACAATGCTTGTTAAGCCCAAGTAATTTGCCATGGCAGGCCTATCCGTCATATAGTGTGTAAGGGGTTAATAATATGTTTTGCTGCTTTTCGTCTGAAGACATGAGGAAAACAAAAGAGATAGCTGTCGAAGATCAGGAATGACTTGACCTAGACATGTGAAACGTACAATTGCCAGTGCACAATTAGCACACATTGTTATGCACTTGCACATACAGAGCCTCAAAATGACACCAAAAGAAAATAATAAGTAATGTCACAACAAAACTTCATAGTCTTGAAGGGGTTGAATTATAAATGCACATGTATAATGATTTGATAAATAGATTGCAATGGTTTGGTGACCAGTCATTTCAATCCAGAAGGAAAATATACTGAAGCCATTCCGATTAGTGTATATGATATTATTTGCATAGTGAAGTCCATCCTCTTCTTTCTTTCTGGACCCATAAAAGAAGAAGGCAGTCACGGTGTAACTGTCTGCACAGAGAATACCTCCTGCACCATGTCCTGCTCCGTCCTCCTCCT
>NC_053390.1:246758989-246818826 GCF_905171765.1 Bufo bufo | reverse complement strand
ACATAGATGTAGCACCAGATCAATACCACCAACATGATCCAGTAGACAAACCAGTCCCACAGGAAACCTGAAGGATCCTATATATTCCCGAGTAGCAGGACGAGGGACATAAGTCATCTCCTAGGGTAGGATTCTTCCCTCCGGCCTGATGGTCTTCGCCCCCTCTCCCTGGGTTCTGGATGCTCTTGTTCTCTCCATCTTCTCCGCGTCACTTGGACTCTCCTCTCCATACGAGCCTCTACCGCCTCTCTGGTCTTCTCCCACCGGCTCTCCTGGATTCTGTATGGACTTAAGCCACTCTTCCGCTGCCGTCGGATCATGTTAGATTGTGGTGGATCCATTGGGGTGCAGCACCCTCAGCTTTGCCGGATATAGCAGTTGGAACCTGCATCCCTTTTGATGTAGGAGGGTGCAGATGTGGCTAAACTCTCTCCTCTTCCTGGCCACAGCCGCAGAGCAGGGCTGGGACAAGGTCCACCACCAACAGAGGCTGAGCTGCCCAAGTGCGCCCCCCCCCCGCTATTTAGATATGTATGTTTGTTATTAATCAGACATCCACCCCAACCCCCCCCTCTCACGCTCTATCCCTGCTGGGGCCTGGGCTGAGTCGTGACACAGTGCTGTGCTGCTGCCTGCGCTGCTCCTGGTCTCCAGAGGGCGCACATGTGACCTGACTGCATACAGCGCGTCAGGTCAAAGTGCGCGCTGTACGCAGCCTGTCAGGCAAGCGACTGAGCAGAGACCAGAGCAGCGGAATGGCCGAGCCAGGAGGCGGAGCGGGGAGGGAGCACGTAAGCCAGTGCCAAGTGCTCACTACTCCCTCTGTCCTCCAGCGCGGCCGGCAGGCGTGGCAGCAGCAGCGACGTGGTCAGTGACCTGCTTGCGCCCTGAGGCTGGAGCCTCTGCAGAGACTAACCAATCGGAGCGCTTGCCAGCAAGGGACCATTCTGATTCCAGCTTCCCCAGTGTTTCTGCTCTCCGGGAGAGCGGAGACTCCGGGGCTGTGCCCCGGTAAGCAAATTGGACATGACTGTACATACAAATGCGTGAAAGGGTTAACAGAAAACTGCAAAATATTTTTTCTTATCCTAAGAGTACCTCCCTTCCAAAAAAAAATCCTCGTTAACCTATCCATAATACTAAAAACCCTAGCTGGCAGCCACACTGGAGCACACTGAAGTACATAAAGAATCTTAGGAAGAAAGACCATCTTTATCAAGTTAATTAGACCTATTATTGACAATGGTAACCTTCTCCAGATGTGAATTATTTTTTCAATTAATCTATAAGAGGGAATACATTCAATTTAGCATATTCACCCAGACTCTGTGCAATAGTTACTCCCAAATACTTAAAACTACTTTCCCTATCCACGACGTGTATGTCAAAACACCTCTCCCCTTCTCCCTCTCCTAGTAACATCAAACGTGACTTTCCCCAATTTATTTTCAATCCTGAATAATATCCAAATTTTTCAATTATACGCATCAATTTATCCAACTCAGGATCAGTGTCACCCAAAAACAATAAAATATAATCTGCATACATTATTTTCTCCCTTACATTACCATATTGAAAACCCTTAATATCTTCATTTTCACTAATAATTATCGCTAGTGGCTCTATTGCAGTTGCGAAGAACAGCGGGGATAGGGGAAGGGGACATCCCTGCCTAGTGCCCCTAAAGAGGGCAAAGGGCAGGGACATCACCTCATCCACAGCCACCCTCGCTCTGGGATGTGAATTAAACAATTTAATCCAACTTATAAAAGAATCCCCAAAACCAAAACATTTAAGAACCTCCTACAAATATTCCCACTCTATGCAATCGAATTTAAGAACCTCGAATTTAAGCATTTGATTGCATAGAGTGGGAATATTTGTAGGAAGTTCTTAAATGTTGCATCCAGTGACAATATCCCTTTTTTACTATTTTTATTTTTATATCCCTCTATGTTCATAAATACTATTCTGATATTAGAATATATCAATCACACAGAAATAAACCCTGTTTGATCTACATTTATTATTGTTTTTATTACTTTTGTTTACCTATCTGCTAATACCCTAGCTAATAACCTAATATCGGTGTTTAACAATGAGATAGGTCTATATGACTCTGGTTTTAATAAATCTTTTGGGATCTGAATGATAGTAGCTTCGTCCATTGAGTTGGGCAACTTTTTTGACCTCTTGGCCTCAATCAGGGTCTCCATTAATTCTGGGAGAAGTATTTGACTAAATTCCTTATATACTTCAAATGGTAAACCATCTCCTCCCGAAGCCTTTTTATCTCTAGTTAAATTCAAAGTTCTCACTAATTCTTCCAATTGTATATTCTACTCTAATAGATTTTTCTGAGCGTCAGTACGCTTCCTGAAGGGAATATTATTTAGATATTGACACAATTCCTACTTTTTATACAGAAGTTTAGATTTATACGCTAAATACATTACTGATCTGTTCCAGGGTTTTGGCAATTTGTCACCTATTATTCTTTATTGCACCTATCTAACTTTTTTTTGTTGATTTTTAATTATATTATCCAAAAGCTTGCCCACTCTTTCATCCTCTGCAAAAATTTTAGCCCCCTCAAAAAATAGCAACGTTTGAGATTTTTCAATATATATTTCTTTTACTTTATTATTGTTCCTCTTCCTAATTTCTCAAATTTTCTAATAAGGGATCATATGCACAGCGTTCTTTTACTTTCCTTAACTTCTGTTCTGCACTCTGGATTTTACTATTTGCTTTTTTTCTGATAACTTACTTGTTTATACAATATTCCTCTCAAGAATGCCTTCACCGCATCCCAAACCACTTGCTTATTGGTTGAATCTCTATTAACTAAAAAATAAAACTTTAATTCTTCCTTAATATAATCCTTATATTTTAACAAATTAAACCAGTGGGGATTAAATCTAAATACCATTGGAACCTGTTTAGTCAAAGACCCAATCTCCATTACCACTGCACAATGATCTGACATAGACATAGGAATATATTTTATCTTTGTTATATTCCTTTCCAGCAGTTTTCTATTACCAAAAATCATATCTATCCTTGACCAGGTTTGATGTGTCTTTGAGTAACAAAAATAAACCTTGTCTTCCGGATTATATAATCGCCAAATGTTGACCCAATCAAACTCTGCTATCAACCTGGCCAGATTAGTGTTGTGCGATGAGATCTTACTATTAAATTGTCTGTCTCTACTTGGGTCCATCACTGCATTATAATCACCCACTGCAGTCAATATACACTCTTGTCTTTCAATCATATATTTCTGCAACTCATATAGTACATCGGGTTTATACGGAGGTGGAATATATACAGTGGATATAAAAAGTCTACACACCCCTGTTAAAATGTCAGGTTTCTTTGATGTAAAAAAAATGAGACAAAGATAAATCATTTCAGATTTTTTTCCACCTTTAATGTGACCTATAAACTATACAACTCAATTGAAAAACAAACGGAAATCTTTTAGGTAGAGGGAAGAAAAAATATAAAAATAAAATAATATGGTTGCATAAGTGTGCACACCCTTAACCCCTTAAGGACTCGGCCCTATTTCACCTTACGGACTTGGCCATTTTTTGCAAATCTGACCAGTGTCACTTTAAGTGCTGATAACTTTAAAACGCTTTGAAGTATCCAGGCCATTCTGAGATAGTTTTTTTTCGTCACATATTGTACTTCATGACACTGGTAAAATGAAGTAAAAAAAAAAATCTTTTTTATTTATAAAAAAATACCAAATGTACCAAATATTTGTAAAAAATTTCAAATTTCCAAGTTTCAATTTCTCTACTTCTATAATACATAGTAATACCTCCAAAAATAGTTATTACTTTACATTCCCCATATGTCTACTTCATGTTTGGATCATTTTGGGAACGATATTTTATTTTTTGGGAATGTTACAAGGCTTAGAAGTTTAGAAGCAAATCTTGAAATTTTTCAGAAATTTTCAAAAACCCAATTTTTAGGGACCAGTTCAGGTCTGAAGTCACTTTGCGAGGCTTGCATAATAGAAACCACCCAAAAATGACCCCATTATATAAACTACCCCCCTCAAGGTATTCAAAACTTATTTTACAAACTTTGTTAACCCTTTAGGTGTTTCACAAGAATTAATGGAAAATAGAGATACAATTTCAAAATTTCACTTTTTTGGCAGATTTTCCATTTTAATAATTTTTTTCCAGTAACAAAGCAAGTATTAACAGCCAAACCAAACTCAATATTTATGGCCCTGATTCTGTAGTTTACAGAAATACCCCATATGTGGTCGTAAACTACTGTACGGGCACACGGCAGGGCGCAGAAGGAAAGGAATGCCATACGGTTTTTGGAAGGCAGATTTTGCTGGACTGTTTTTTTTTACACCATGTCCCACTTGAAGCCCCCCTGAAGCACCCCTAGAGTAGAAACTCCATAAAAGTGACCCCATCTAAGAAACTACACCCCTCAAGGTATTCAAAACTGATTTTACAAACGTCGTTAACCCTTTAGGTGTTCCACAAGAATTAATGGAAAATAGAGATACAATTTCCAAATTAAATTTTTTGGGCAGATTTTCCATTTTAATCCATTTTTCCCAGTAATAAAGCAAGGGTTAACAGCCAAACAAAACTCAATATTTATGGCCCTGATTCTGTAGTTTACAGAAACACCCCATATGTGGTCGTAAACAGCTGTACGGGCACACGGTAGGGCGCAGAAGGAAAGGAATCTCATACGGTTTTTGGAAGGCAGATTTTACTGGACTGTTTTTTTTGACACCATGTCCCATTTGAAGCCCCCCTGATGCAACCCTAGAGTAGAAACTCCATAAAAGTGACCCCATCTAAGAAACTACACCCCTCAAGGTATTAAAAACAGATTTTACAAACGTCGTTAACCCTTTAGGTGTTCCACAAGAGTTATTGGCAAATGGAGATGAAATTTCAGAATTTCAATTTTTGGGCAAATTTTCCATTTTAATCCATTTTTCCCAGTAACAAAGCAAGGGTTAACAGCCAAACAAAACTCAATATTTATGGCCCCGATTCTGTAGTTTACAGAAACACTCCATATGTGGTCGTAAACAGCTGTACGGGCACACGGCAGGGTGCAGAAGGAAAGGAATGCCATACGGTTTTTGGAAGGCAGATTTTGCTGGACTGTTTTTTTTTTACACCATGTCCCATTTGAAGCCCCCCTGATGCACCCCTAGAGTAGAAACTCCAAAAAAGTGGCCCCATTTTAGAAACTACGGGATAGGGTGGCAGTATTGTTGGTACTAGCTTAGGGTACATATGATTTTTGGTTGCTCTATATTACACTTTTTGAGAGGCAAGATAACAAGAAATAGCTGTTTTGTCACCGTTTTTATTTTTTGTTATTTACAACATTCATCTGACAGGTTAGATCATGTGATATTTTTATAGACCAGGTTGTCATGGATGCGGCGATACCTAATATGTATACTTTTTTTTTATTTATGTAAGTTTTACACAATGATTTCATTTTTGAAGCAAAAAAATCATGTTTTAGTGTTTCCATAGTCTGAGAGCCATAATTTTTTTAGTTTTTGGGCGATTACCATGGGTAGGGTATGATTTTTGCGGGATGAGATGACGGTTTTATTGGCACTATTTTGGGGTGCGTGTGACTTTTTGATCGCTTGCTATTACACTTTTTATGATGTAAGGTGACAAAAAATGGTTTATTTAGCACAGTTTTTATTTTAAATTTTTTACGGTGTTCATCTGAGGGGTTAGGTCATGTGATATTTTTATAGAGCCGGTCGATACGGACGCGGCGATACCTAATATGTATACTTTTTTTTTATTTCTGTTTCTTACACAGTAATATCATTTTTGAAACAAAAAAAAAATCATGTTTTAGTGTCTCCATATTCTGAGAGCCATTTTTTTTTCAGTTTTTGGGCGATTATCTTAGGTAGGGTCTCATTTTTTGCGGGATGAGATGACGGTTTGATTGGCACTATTTTGGGGTGCATATGACTTTTTGATCGCTTGCTATTACACTTTTTGTGATGTAAGGGGACACAAAAAGGTTTATTTAGCACAGTTTTTTTTTTTTTTTTTTACGGTGTTCATCTGAGGGGTTAGGTCATGTGATATTTTTATAGGGGCCGGTCGATACGAACGCGGCGATACCAATTATGTATACTTTTTTTTATTAATGTAAGTTTTACACAATAACAGCTTTTTTAAAACAAAAAAAATTATGTTTTAGTGTCTCCATATTCTGAGCCATAATTTTTTTTATTTTTTGGGCGATTGCCTCAGGTAGGGGCTCATTTTTTGCGGGATGAGGTGACCATTAGATTGGTACTATTTTGGTGGGCAAACGCCTTTTTGATCGCTTGCTGTTGTACTTTTTGTGATGTAAGGTGACAAAAAAATTGTTTATTTAGCACAGTTTTTTTTTTTTTTTTTTACGGTGTTCATCTAAGGGGTTAAGTCATGTGACATGTTTATAGAGCCGGTCGATACGGACGCGGCGATACCTAATATGTATACTTTTTTTCCCCCCTATTTTTTAGCAATTTTTTTTTACTTTATTTGGGGAAAATGCCGTTTTTGTTTATTTTTACTCGAAACTTTAAATTTTTTGGGGGGGAAACTCTATTTTTTTAAACTTTTTTTTAAACTTTTTTTTTCACTTTATTTTTTGTCCCACTTTGGGACTTGAACTTTTGGGGGTCTTATCCTTTACAATGCATTCCAATACTTCTGTATTGGCATGCATTGGCTGTATGAGTAAAACTCCCTTTCACCAAACATAAAAAGTGAACACTAAAACCACACGTTGCCAGAGGCAACGGCATGCCGTGACAGCGAGCGCCTAGCAACCGCTCAGGTCGCTTCACTGCCAACAACCTTATGTTGCCAGCGGCAACCACACGTGAGGCAAGATACAGAGCCCACACCTGTGGAAGACAACATAAGACAAACCGCAAAACAGCATGCGAACCAAGGAGTCACGACCACAACCATGGTCGTGACACTCCCACCCCTCAAAGCCCCCTCACCAAAAAAAAAGGGGAAAACTAGTGAGGGACCCATCAAGAGGATAGGAGAAGGGGAATCCACGTCATAACATGCACGTCTCTCCAGGACTGCTGCCGTCCCCTGGAGCAACACACAGGAACCAGGAGCCGACTGCCAGGCTCCGGAGCAACACACAGGAACCAGAGACCAGCAAAGAAACAGCCCGGGGAGACCGCACTGACACTGCGTCCACTCTCCACTCATGTCCCCACTCCAGTCGCTGCCAGCAGACACTCCTAACGAGCACGCAGCCAGAACACTAACGGAATTCTGCCAGCAGACGACCAGAGATAGGAACATGGAGAGGGACGAGGGATCACCAACACGGACACGGAAGGTAAGGTGGCGGGGAATAAGCCACCAACCGCGCCGTTAACGGTGATCCCCAAAACGCTCTCCCTCCGGAGAACGCGCATGCACCTCAAAACAGATGAGGATGCATGCTGTACCCTCTTCCGAAGGCCGGATCCAAGCAAGGAGCCATTCCGGTCATACTGTCACGACTGAGGATGGGGGAAACCCTCAGCCGTGCGATATTGTGAAGATGTCCAGTCGCTACTCGGCCAGGACGACAGAATTAGGGAGCAGGTCACCTCCTATTGCGTTCCTAACACTGACCCTGTCTCCTAGCCGTATGAGCAGACCCCGATGGTAGGAGGGCTCATACTCTGGAACCTAATAGTCCCTAGAAGCCCTCAGGCTGGCCCTGAACTAGGAGGAGGGTAAGACTACCTATTCCTCCCAGGCACGGAGGAACAGGAGTCTCACTGGCCAAGCAGCAGGGAGAAGGGGAACAAGAACAGACCTATGAATATGACAGGTGAACAGCCTTGCTGACTGGAACCTGTGCTCAGAAACGCTGTCCACACAAACATTAGACAAACAGCACACACATAAGAACACAGAGGAACCAGGACATCCATAACTGCAATAAAAACCAAAAGCATAGGACATCAACTAAACATCAGGGATTTGGATTTATCACTGGAAGGGTGGCCCTTACTGGAAGGATGGTAACAGGATACCAGGAGGACGACTCCAGCAACATGCCTGGAGTACCCCTCAAGCTTCTGCCATCCAGCAGGAAGCTAAATAACCCAAGCGGCCACACCCACACACACACTAGGAAAGGAGCTTAACCCTTCCATCACCAAACCAGGTAACTGTCACTTAAAGGGGAAGTGTACAGACATCAAACTCCCTTTCACCAAACATAAAAAGTGAACACTAAAACCACACGTTGCCAGAGGCAACCGCATGCCGTGACAGCGAGCGCCTAGCAACCGCTTAGGTCACTCCACTGCCAACAACCTTATGTTACCAGCGGCAACCACACGTGAGGCAAGATACAGAGCCCACACCGGTGGAAGACAACATAAGACAAACCGCTGACAACAGCATGCGAACCAAAGAGTCACGACCACAACCATGGTCGTGACACATTCCTTTGTTGATTTGGATGTATACTTTGGGTCGTTGTCATGCTGAAAGATGAAGTTCCTCTTCATGTTGATCTTTCCAGCAGAAGCCTGAAGGTTTTGTGCCAATATTGACTGGTATTTTGAACTGTTCATAATTCCCTCTAGCTTTTAACTAAAGCCCCAGTTCCAGCTGAAGAAAAAAAGCCCCAAAGCATGATGCTGCCAACACCATGCTTCACTGTGGGTATGGTGTTCTTTTGGTGATGTGCAGTGTTGTTTTTGCACCAAACATATCTTTTGGTTCAACCTTGGTTTCATCAGGCCATAACACCTTTTCCCACATGCTTTTGGGAGACTTGATGTGTTTTTGCAAAATGTAGCCTGGCTTGGATGTTTTTCTTCGTAAGAAAGGGCTTTCATCTTGCCACTCTATGCCATAGCCCAGACATATGAAGAATATGGGAGATTGTTGTCACATGTACCACACAGCCAGTACTTGCCAGATATTCTTGCAGCTCCTTTAATGTTGCTGTAGGCCTCTTGGTTGCCTCCCAGGCCAGTTTTCTTCTCGTCTTTTCATCAATTTTGGAGGGACGTCCAGTTCTTGGTAATGTCACTGTTGTGCCATATTTTCTCCACTTGATGATGACTGTCTTCACTGTGTTCCATGGTATATCTAATGCTTGGAAACTCTTTTGTACCCTTCTCCGGACTGATACCTTTTAACAATGAGATCCCTCTGATGTTTTGGATGCTCTCTGTGGACCATGGCTTTTGCTGTGGGATGCGACTAAGAAAATTTCAGGAAAGACCAACTAGAGCAGCTGAACTTTATTTGGGGTTAATCAGAGGCACTTTAAATGATGGCAGGTGTATGCTGACTCCTATTTAACATGATTTTGAATGTGATTGCTTAATTCTGAACACAGCTACATCCCCAGTTATATGAGGGTGTGCACACATTATTTTAGTTTTTTTTTTTTATTGAGTTATACAGTTTATAGGTCACATTAAAGGTGGAAAAAGTTCTGAAATTATTTATCACAGAAACCTGACATTTTAACAGGGGTGTGTAGAATTTTTTTTATCCACTGCATGTTTGTAATTACCATCGGTACATCATTAACCCTGCACAGTAAAAAGAGATACCTGCCGCAGTCATCTGCCTTAATTGAGGTAAATTCATAATTAACTTTATTATGCACTAGAATATAAACCCCTCTTGAATATGATGTATATACAGAGTGATATCATGCTCCTATCCATCTTTTTTTCTACACAATTTATTAGTTCTTTATCCAAGTGTGTTTCCTGAAGGCAGATGACGGCGGGCAAGTATCTCCCATCCAGTCAAAAATAGCAAACCTTTTTAACCTTTCTCTTAACCCATGTACATTAAATGAGATAATTCTTATCATTCAAAGAATAATACATAAAAAAACACCCTCTCTCTCAAGGAAACATAATCCAACCCCCCACCCCAAATCCCCTCACCGATCTGCTCCCAATTCTGTAAAGACAGAGAGCTCCATACCCATGCATGTATTCCGTGTAACCCCCCCACCCCCAACTAAACATCACCAATGAGTGAACTCAAGTTATCAATTGCTACATTTCACACAGGCCCTTCAAATCTGCCCTTTCATTTGCTTCTTCGGGTGTCTGAAAAAAAGATGTATCCTGATACACCACTCAAAGTTTTGCTGGAAAAACCAAGCTATATTTAACCCCATCCTGCCTCAGTCTCTTTTTTTACATCATTGTATTTCTTCCTTTGAGCACTAGTAGCCACCGAGTAATCCGGGAATGCTCTTATTTTTCTCCCCTCTATTACAAACTTCTCAGAGACTTTGGCCTCTTTCAACACAGCCTCCCGGTCTCTGTAACATGCAAACTTAATCAAAATTGTTATTGGGTATTCTCCTGGCATTCTCTTTTGACTAGGGACTCTATGCGCACAATGAATTTCAGATATTTTTAAGAATCTTCCATCAAAAAGTAGACTTTATTATGATTTACAAAATGTGTTTTATTAATTATCATAAATATTGCTCTCCCGTGTAGGCATAGACGCCACGCTACTCACCATGCTGCTTCCTTGTCTCTGCTGAGTACTCTAGCCTCTGTCACCTTAGGGTGCACATCCACCTCTGGCCTCTCAAAGGACCAGTGTGTGTGCTTCCAAACCCTTTCCAGGCTAATGGCTAGGAGTTCCTGCGTATTTAAGGCACCCTCTCCATGTAGAGCGTGCCTGAACTTTAAGGTACCCTGGTGACCAGCAAAGATGTTGAACTCTAGTGCTCATGCGATTCTCCTGCATTTGTTCGATGCCTGTGCTCCAGTCCTGTACGTTCCTTGCCTCTGTGCCCCTACACTTCCAGTTTAAATTCTATTTGTGTTTAAGTTAACGTTAACCTTGTCCATCTGCCTTGTTCATGTTCATATCAAGTACCCAGCCTGCTTGCCCTGCTTGTGTCTTCACTACCACCCAGCCTACTCGTTTGTCCTTTGTCTTCATTTATCTACACAACCAGTGTGCCTGCTGTGTTAGTGCGTTTCTATATCCTAAGCTCTCTGGGCATTTATCGGAGTCCATGACCCCAGTGGGTCAGATGCCAACTACACAAAGACCAGCCCAAGAGGTAGTGGTTTGGTTGCTTCTCTGAAGTGAAGGACAGATCTCTGCACAGGGGTTAAAGGGTGAATACCAAGGGAGTACCAAAATAACTCCCTTAAAGGGGTTATCCGACTTAAATAAATCTATTCTAATTGCATTTATTGTAGACCAGTGAAAGATTCTTAAAATCACTTTCATCACCTATCTATCACTGTTTGGCCAGTTCAGTTCAGGGTCATGTTACACCTGACGTCAGTAAGCCAGCTCTGCTGGTGACGTTTTGTTTACAAGCTTTTCCCTGCTTGAGGGAGTGGCCAGGCTGTGTAAACGAGACGTCAGAGCCTCTGGTGCCCTCCCCCCTCCCCCTCCAGCTCTCCTCACACTGCCCGGCTCTGCTCTGCTGATGACGTCTCGTTTACAGGCGTCTCCCTGCTTGAGGGAGTGGCCAGGCTGTGTAAACGAGACGTCAGAGCCTCTGGTGCCCTCCCCCCTCCAGCTCTCCTCACACTGCCTCTGCTCTGGTATGCGATCACTCATGTGCAGTACATACCAGAGCCGAGGTGATCTCTTCTCCAGCAGCACAGGGTATGTTTGTCCCTCCTGCATTCACTGGGGCTAGAGGTGGCAGTTTGTAAACGTTCCCCTCTGCATCTGGGGATCATTATTACAGCCCTGGTTCCCCCCCCCCCCCCACTAGTACACATTCAACACCCCCTGGGAAATATAAATAAATTATTGGCCATCTGTATTATGATCATCATCATCATCATTATTCAGCTATATGAAATCCTTATCTGCCACCAATATATGGATTTATCTAAGCAATATCCATATTGAATATATATTTGAATAATATAGATATTGCTTAGATACATATAATGCTAATGATATTTTCACACTAGCGGCAGGACGTATCCGACAGGCTGTTCACCCTGTCGGATCCGCCCTGCCGCTATTTGCCCGTGCCGCTGGACGGATCCGTTATTGCAATTCATTTCTAGACGGATCCGCACCTGGATCCGTCTACAAATGCTGTCACTTGTCACACTGATCAGCGGATCCAGCAGGCACGCAGCTCTGACGACGGAGCTGCCTTGCGGATCCGGCGTTTCAAAACAACTGAAGGACGGATCCGCCCTTCTGGTCTGCGCATGCGCAGAACATGAAAAATGTGAAAAAGACTGACAGAGGGATCCATCCATCCACATGACAAGCGGATAGACGGATCCGTCCTTCCGGTCTACGCATGCACAGAACATGAAAACTGTGAAAAAGACTGAAAGAGGGATCCGTCCATCCGCATGACAAGCGGATAGACGGATCCGTTATTGCAATGCATTTCTAGATGGATCCGCACCTGGATCCGTCTACAAATGCTGTCACTTGTCACACTGATCGGCGCATCCAGCAGGCACGCAGCTCCAACGACGGAGCTGCCTTGCGGATCCGGCGTTGCAAAACAACTGAAGGACGGATCCGCCCTTCCGGTCTGCGCATGCGCAGAACATGAAAACTGTGAAAAAGACTGCAAGAGGGATCCGTCCATCGACATGGCAAGCGGATAGACGGATCCGTTATTGCAATGCATTTCTAGACGGATCCGCACCTGGATCCGTCTACAAATGTTGTCAGTTGTCACACTGATTGGCGGATCCGGCGGGTAGCTCCGACGATGGAACTGCCTGCCGGATCACACTAACGCTAGTGTGAAAGTACCATAAAAAGTCGAAAATCCAGGACTTTTAGTCAAGTGGCCGCTCGCTGTGCACTGCCATGCTGCGCCATAGCTCCACCACCGTCCCCTTTATAGTCAATGGGGACAGAGCGGCAGTCCAGCGGCATGGCAAAATAGCGGCTGGCCGGATCCGACAGGGTGAACAGCCTGTTGGATCGATCCTGCCTCTAGTGTGAAAGTACCCTTAGGCTCCATTCACACATCCGCAAATGGGTCCGCATTTGTTCTGCAATTTTGCGGAACGGGTGCGGACCCATTCATTTTCTATGGTGACGAAATTTGGAATAAGTGCAAATACGTCCTCCTTGATATACTGTAATAACAGAAAGAACATTTTTAGACTAGAAACAAAACCAAACATGAAAGAAATGTATGTAAAATAACATAACTTACACTGTGCAGCTGCAATGTGACAGGAAGATCTTCTGCCCTGTGTGTGTATTCATTTATTTTTATGCAAAGTGCAGAGCAGGGGGCGGGGAAGGTCAGGTTGTTCACGCCCAGAAATATTCATGAGGCAGAGCTCAGGCTTTGTTGTTATACGCCCCCTCACCTTGTACTTCAGCATGTAAACAAAGCAATGACAGGACCATGAAAAGGTGCAAATATGGGTTTTAACTTGATGAAATCAAGCTTAACCAAATTATATGTATATCCTGATGGATTTTAAGTGTTTTTTTTTTTTTTTTTGTTAACTCGGATAACCCCTTTAAGGTTAGCTCTACACCAAACTGGTTAGTTGGTACTGTGGGTCTACACGTGCTGATCTGTAACAAATATGGTGCATGTAGTTATAATAAAACCAATGCAATATACAGTTCATAGGATAAGAGAAGAAATACAAATGCAGTGTAAACTTGAATAGTCTGTGCTAAATAAGGACTAAATACAAGAGGCGGAAGAATGAATTGTTGTAATCTTGTCAGGGGACAGCAATATTGGAATAGTATATGGTGTAAAAATCCTTTTACATGGACCAATTATCAGGCAAATTATCAGGGATAAGTGTTTGTATAAACGCTGGTTCCTGATAATCTGCCTGTGTAAAAGGTGCCACAATAACCCAATGAATGAGCAAACACTCGCTCATGAGGTTGTTCTGCTGGCACAGAAAATCCTCATTCCTATGCAGCATATTGTACTGTCTAAACAACGATCTACTGCCCAGGGACAATGATTTTGTATGATGAAAGATCGCTGTATCCTCAGATGATGATCTGACAATAATCAGGAGCGTCTGCTTCATTCCCAATAATCGGTCTGATCATCTCTACGTGTAAACCATAGACCAGGTGCAAAGTAGAAGAGCTGTGTTTTTTAGGGTGTGTTTGTTGATGGCAGGTTCCTGGAAATAAGGAGAGACACAAAAGAAGAAATGTGCAGAACAGTTTACAATGGTAGAGTTGTCTCTGTACAATGCTGCAGAATAGGTTGCTGCTATGTAATAATGGTAGAGATTGTAGTAGGAGGTAGTAGATTACAGGTTGAATGTGAGGTAGTATCTGGCAGTATTTATACAAGACTAACCAATTCAATTTTTAAAATTTTTTATAAAAATGTTATTCCAAAAGTGGGCCTTGAAAATGACAATCTTCATCTGTTGGCTTTTGGGTACACAGTCATTTTACTAATTTAGCATAAAGAAAGCGGATACGTCCCACGGCGCAAAGAACCGTCAGCCAGCCAGGACTGGCTGACGGTTCTTTGCGCCGTGGGACATATCCGCTTTCTTTATGCTACTTGTCTTCTTGGGGACTCCAGGCATCTCCAATAAGAAGATCTCTTGTGATCCCGTGGCTGCAGACCGCCATTTCCAGGCGTCCAGGTTCTTCTGACAAATCCTCATTAGTGTTGTGCCTACATTTGCACAACCTCGCAAGGTGAGCCTTGTAATTTATCACCGTTTATCAATTGTTCTCACAGAATTACCCTATGGTGCGCACATCTGTTTTTTACAGTTATAATTAAGCCTGCTATATCGCATTTTACTAATTTAGGCAGTGTGAACACTGACATATGTTATAAAAATCATACACATCTGCGTTTTTACTTTTTTGTTTATTTTCATAGTTTTGTTCTTTTCATATCTTCTATTATTATGGTAAATAAAATGGATCCACCTCTATTAGCTGTGAAGTACAGCTAATGTCATGGCAATCTGAGGTGTGGCATATGATGAAATGTGTATCAATATGCTTTTAGAACTGCATTCTAGTTGTTTTAAATATTTTGCTCTCAAATGTGACAGGACATTGTAACTTTGGCCTTTATTAATGAAGTAGAAATGGATGTGTTGTCGTGATTGTTCTGTAACAGAACGTAGTAACAGCTGTACAGAAATGAAAGGATGATATACTGTCATATCCAATTTCTATCTGGATAACCACCTGATCAGTCACAAAAGCTATGAGATCAGACATTCCGGGACTAAAAAGATGTATATCTGCAATGAATGTTAATAATGTAGACTATTGCCATTATTTCCCCAATAACTGGAGCTAGTAATATATAACTGATATAAATAATTCTGAAAAGGGATAGATAGATAGATAGATAGATAGATAGATAGATAGATAAGAGATATATTAGATAGATAAGATGATGAATTTATTTTAAAAAAACAACAAAAAAACCTGTTCTGCGAACAGTATTAAAGTATCCATTTTCTAATACATGAGGGAATTCTGTTCAGGATCCTGATATATGACCAGAGGGAAGAATGGATACAAGAAGTATTTCTGCCATTGGATGAACCAGCGTGTCCATGCATTAAACACCTCATTGATTGAAATGCTTCATTTATCGAGTGGTGGCGCTGTAGGGAAATTGAACACTTGCTGGCATGTTCACTCACAGTTTACAGGTGAATGCTCAGGGTCACAGTAAAGAGAAACCTTGTTATCAGCTTATCTTCGGGACACCCTTCTTGCAAAAAGGGATTTCCAAAGTATATGACCCCTTTAAGTCATATACTTATACAAGATAGGGTATACGATTTACATGTAGTGGGCAGTCGTGCACGTCTACTGCTGCTCCATTCAACTCTATACAACTGCTGGAGGCGAGCATTGTATTTGGTTATATGCAGCAGGCCCATAGAGTTGAATGGAGCAGCAGCAAGCATAAGTGACTCCCCAATGTATTCAAAAGGGGGGAAAAACGGGTCCCCATTCTCGTGATCAGCAAATGGACTCTGTCCGATCAGACCTTTATCCATATTCTATCCTATCCTGTAGTAAAAAAAAAAATGTATTTACCAGCATACAGCATGTTTGCAAACTGTTGATTCATGAAAGTGAAACTTCATTATGTATTTACATCTGCTGTTTTTAAGCTGAATTCCACACATCACGATTTCTATAGCTGAGGTCCAACAACATACACTACAAGAACAAGCATGCCGATGAGGGCTCGAGGCTACCACAGCAATACATTTCTAGAGAGCTCTCTGTGGCAGGACTTTATAGGAATGTATTGAATTTCCCACCTGCTGCAAAGGTGATTGATTGCAGTGTATGGGAGAAGCGATCTAACGATCCAGTCGCATGTTCATGTGCCCACATCGAAAAACAAGTAAAAAAGTTTTAAATTTTTTTTTAAATATAAAAATTTAAATTACTGCCCCTTTCCCCATAATGAAAATAAAAATATAAAAAAAGATCATTTGCATCACTGTGTCCCAAAATGCCCAAACTATTAAAATAGAAACATTATTATCCCTATTTTTTTTGTTGATTCACCTTCCGAAAACATTTGAATAAAAAGTGATAAAAAAGTCATACATGCTCCAATATGGTATCAATAAAAACTACAGAACACCCTACAAAAATGAGCCCTCAAAGATCTGTAGACATAATTATAAAAAAGTTATGGGGGTCAGAATATGGTAATGCAAAGAAAAAGAAAATTCCGAAGTTTTTTTTGTATTAAACAAAGTATTAACACATTCCTGCCCAGGTCATTTTTTGCAAATCTGACATCTGTCACTTTATTTAGTAATAACTTTGGAACATTTCAACTTATCCAAGCCATTCACAGAATGTTTTCTCGTGACACATTGTACTTCATAACAGTGGTAAATTTGAGTGGCTATATTTCACCTTTATTTATTTAACCCCTTAAGGACCAGGCTCATTTTTTACCTTAAGGACCTGGCCATTTTTTGCAAATCTGACCAGTGTCACTTTATGTGTAAATAACTTTAAAACGCTTTTACTTATCCAGGCCATTCTGAGATAGTTTTTTCGTCACATATTGTACTTCATGACACTGGTAAAATGGAGTAAAAAAAAAAATCTATTTTTATTTATAAAAAAATACAAAATTTACAAAAAATTGGGAAAAATTAGCAAATTTCCAAGTTTCAATCTTTCTACTTCTATAATACATAGTAATACCTCCAAAAAAAGTTATTAATTTACATTCCCTATATGTCTACTTCATGTTTGGATCATTTTGGGAATGCCATTTTATTTTTTGGGGACGCTACAAGGCTTAGAAATTTAAAAGCAAATCTTGAAATTTTTCTGAAATTTTCCAAAACCCACTTTTTAACCCCTTACGGACACATGATGTACCGGTACGGCATGTTTCCCGAGTCTTTAAGGACACATGACGTACCGGTACGTCATGGCTTTAAAACGCAATTGCGGCGCCGCGGGGGTTAATCGGAACAGGATGACCGCTGGGGGGGGTCATTTGACCCCCCTGTATCGACGATCGTAGAAAACCGCAGGTCAATTCAGACCTGCGGTTTGCTGCGTTTCCGGTCCATTCGGGTTTCCGGTGACCCGATGAACCGGAAAAAGACTGTGATCGGTGGTGTGATTGCACACCACCAATCACAGTACGAAGATTTGGAGAGGCAGTGCAGGCCATGGTGCTGATGCCTGCTGTCCAGGGTGCTGATTGGTGCAGGGAGAGAGGTGCGAGATTCAAATTCCTGCGCTCCTCTCTCCTCTCCTCTTCCTGTTCTGCACCAGCACCCTGCAGCACCGTCCTCACCAGGCTCCTGAAATCCTAATCGGCACCCATCACCCTCCTGCACCCATCGCCCTCCAGGTAGGTTAGGGTCAGTGAGGGAGAGGCACCATTAGGCAGGGATAGAAGGGAAAAGTTAGTTAGGGGAAAAAAAGCACTTTTATCTAAACTTTTTCTTTGTTTCAGCTTTCAGACCCTAGACCCCCCTGCCACTTGCCCCCCCACCACCACTTTTTTTTTCTTTCTGCGTGCGCTGACTTGCCGGCACTCTTAGCGTCCGGCCACTGTTAGCGCATCGCCCGCCCCACCGCTGATCAGCGGTACAACGCTTGAACTTTTTTTTTTTTTTCTAACACTTGCCCATTTTATTTTTGGGACTTTTTAGTATGCGAACACCCGTGCCCCCACACACACGCACATACAATAAAGGTTTACACGCACGCACATACACACGCACACACACATACCCATGGCCCGCCGGATGTTCTCAGTGGAGGAGGCATACGCCCAGATTGCCTCCGACTCCGAGAGCCCCAGTGAGGATGAGGATGACCCCACGTTCCTCTTGTCATCCGCATCCTCCTCATCATCATCTGATGATGATGAGCCCCCAAGGCGGCGGAGACGCCGCCAGGTGGAGCCAGGGGCCCCACATGCTAGGGATCCTGTGGCCCACCCTAGTACGAGCCGCCCTGGGGCTCGTACTGGTTTCCCGGCCCACCAAAATAAGCCCACCGGAGACCCTGCCGATGAACCTAGCTGGTGTCCCCCAGTGGATATTGAGCCCGAGATTCCGGATTTTGTTGGCAATCCAGGAATCCAGATTCCCACAGTGGGGTTCACTGAAATGGACTTTTTTTTTTTTTTTTCAGTGACCCATTTGTGAATCTGATGGTGGAGCAGACGAACCTGTACGCCCAACAGTTCATTGCTCAGCACCCGGGCTCCTTTTTGACTAGACCCGGTGGCTGGACGCCGGTCAGTGCAGCCGAGATGAGGACATTTTGGGGCCTCGTGCTGCATATGGGTCTAGTGCAAAAACCCAGTGTCAGGCAATACTGGAGTGGGGACGTCCTCTACCAGACCCCACTCTACAGTATGGCCATGACACGCTCCTGGTTTGAGGCCATCCGGAAATGTCTGCATTATTCAGATAATGCAGCATGTCCCCCCCGAGGTGATCCTGCCTATGACCGTCTGTATAACATACGGCAGGTCATCGATCACTTCGGGGCCAAATTTGTACAGGCCTACGTACCTAGAAGGGAGGTAGCGGTTGATGAGTCTCTCGTTGCGTTCAAGGGGAGACTCAGTTTCCGCCAATACATTCCCACTAAGCGGGCGAGGTATGGCGTGAAGCTGTACAAAATTTGTGAGAGTGCCTCAGGGTACACTTACAAATTTCGTGTATACGAGGGGCGAGATTCCCGTATTCAACCCCCAGAATGTCCCCCCACTCTGGGTGTTAGTGGGAAACTCGTGTGGGACCTTATGTACCCACTGCTAGATAAGGGTTACTACTTGTACGTGGACAACTTTTATACTAGCATTCCCTTGTTCAGGTCCCTTGCCGCCAGATCCACGTTCGCTTGTGGGACCGTGCAGAAAAATCTGCGCAGCCTCCCTGCCCACCCCCTCCAGGTACCTATCCCCAGGGGTGAGACCCGTGCACTTACCAGTGCAAACCTGTTGCTGGTCAGATATAAGGACAAGAGGGATGTCCATGTACTGTCCACAATCCACGGTAATGGCATCACCCCTGTCCCTGTGCGAGGTACCGCGGCAACAGTCCTCAAGCCCGATTGTATCGTCGACTACAATCGGTATATGGGAGGAGTTGATCTCTCTGATCAAGTCCTCAAGCCATATAATGCCATGCGCAAAACCCGGGCATGGTACAAAAAAGTTGCGGTCTACTTGGTACAGGTTGCCTTGTACAACTCTTTTGTACTATCCCGAAGCACTGGCAGCACAGGGACATTCCTCCAATTCTATGAGGCAGTCCTCAAGGACCTGATCTTTTCAGACCGGGAAAGAGCAGGCCGGAGTACCTTGGGAATTGGAGGTGCCCGGATAGTCCCTGGCCAACATTTTCCAGGTGTGGTTCCCCATACTGGAAAGAAGGGACGAACCCAAAAAAGATGCAGAGTATGTCAAAAGAGGGGGATACGGAAGGACATCACCACTCAATGTGACACGTGCCCCGATCATCTGGGCCTCTGCGTTATCGATTGCTTCAGGGAGTATCACACTTCCATGGAGTACTAAATTTTTATAATCCCCAACAGTCCCCTAGAGATCATAAAAAACTATGGCTCTCAGACTTTGGAGACACGGAAACAATTTTATTTTTTTCCAAAAATATTAGTTTTAGTGCAGGCATCCTTAAACTGCGGCCCTCCAGATGTTGTAAAACTATAACTCCCAGCATGCCCAGACAACCTACAGCCATCAGCAGGGCATGGTGGGAATTGTAGTTTTACAACATCTGGAGGGCCGCAGTTTGAGGATGCCTGCTTAGTGTCTCCAAAGTTTGAGAGCCATACATATTGGGCATTGCCGCATCGGTAAACATCTTCTCTATAAAAATGACATTTAACCCAACCCCCTCCCGGATGAACAGCGTTAAAAAAAATACAAAAAAACAGGTAAAGAAAAGCAATTTTTTGTCACCTAACATCACAAAAAGTGTAATAGCGAGCGATCAAAATGTCATATGCACCCCCAATTAGTGCCAATAAAACCGCCATCTTATCCCGCAAAAAATTAGCCCCTACATTAGATAGTCGCCCAACAAAAAAAATGTAGCTCCCAGGCTATGGAGATACTAAAATAATTTTTTGGGGTTCCTAAAATGATAATATATTGTAAAATCTAATAAAATTCTAAAATGTAGACATATTAGGTATCGCCGCGTCCGTAAGAATCGGCCCTATAAAAATAACATGTGACCAAACCCCTCGGATGAACAGCGTTAAAAATATAAAATAAAAACGGTGCCAAAACACCAATTTTTTGCCAAAATTTCCATTTGAATCCTTTTTTTCCAGTAATAAAGCAAGGGTTAACAGCCAAAAAAAATGAAATATTTATTGCCCTGATTCTGTAGTTTGCAGAAACACCCCATATGTGGTCGTAAATGGCTATATAGCCACACGGCAGGGCGTAGAATGAAGGGAACGCCATATGGTTTCTGGAAGGCTGATTTTGATGGACTGGTTTTTTTGACACCATGTCCCATTTGAAGCCCCCCCGATGTAGCCTAGACTAGAAACTCCAAAAAAGTGACCCCATCTAAGAAACTATACCCCTCAAGGTATTCAAAAGTTACAAACTTTGTTAACCCTTTAGGTGTTCCACAAAACTAAATAGCGAATGTAGAAACAATTTTAGAATTTAAATTTTTTGTTACCTTGCCTCAAAAAAGTGTAATATAGAGCAACCAAAAATCATATTTACCCCTAAAATAGTCCCAAAACAACAACCACCTTATCCCGTAGTTTCCTAGATTGGGTCACTTTTATGGAGTTTCTACTCTAGGGGTGCATCAGGGGGCTTGAAAGGGTACATGGTGTAAATAAACCAGTCCAGCAAAATCTGCCTTCCAAAAACCATATGGCGTTCCCCTTCTTCTATGTCCTGCCGTTTAGCCAAATAGTAGTTTACGACCACATATGGGGTGTTTCTGCAAACTACAGAATCAGAATGTTTGGCTGTTAACCCATTTTTTCCAATAATAAAGTAAGGGTTAAAATGGAAAATTTTCCAAAAAATAGAAATTCCAAAATTGTTCCTCCATCTGCCATTAACTCTTGTGGAACACTTAAAGGGTTAACAAAGTTTGTAAACCCAGTTTTGAATACCTTGAGGGGTGTACTTTCTTAGATGGAGTCACTTTTTTGGAATTTCTATTCTAGGGGTGCAACGGGGGGCTTGAAATGGGACATGGTATAAACAAAACCAGTCCTGCAAAATCTGCCTTCCAAAACCCATATGGCGTTCCCCTCTTTCTATGTCCTCCCGTTTGGCCAAACAGTAGTTTAGGACCACATATGGGGTGTTTTTGCAAACTACAGAATCAGGGCAATCCATATTGAGTTTTGTTTGGCAGTTAACCCTTACTTTATTACTGGAAAAAATGGGTTACAAAATGGAAAATTTTCCAAAAAATAGAAATGTCTAAATTGTTTCTCCATCTGCCATTAACTCTTGTTGAACACTTAAAGGGTTAACAAAGATTGTAAACCCAGTTTTGAATACCTTGAGGGGTGTACTTTCTTAGATGGAGTCACTTTTTTGAAATTTCTATTCTAGGGGTGCAAGGGGGGGTTTGAAATGGGACATGGTATAAACAAAACCAGTCCATCAAAATCTGCCTTGCAAAAACCATATGGCGTTCCCCTCCTTCTATGGCCTCCCGTTTGGCCAAGCAGTAGTTTACGACCGCATATGGGGTGAAACTACAGAATCAGGGCAACCCATATTGAGTTTTGTTTGGCAGTTAATCCTTGCTTTTTTCCTGGATAAAATTGATTATATTGGAAAATTTTCCAAAAAATCAAAATTCTTAAATTTTATGTCCATTTGCCCAAGTCTTGTGGAAGACCTAAAGCGTTAACAAAGTTTGTAAAATCAGTTTTGAATACCTTGAGGGTGTAGTCTCTAGAATGGGGTCATTTTTGGATGGTTTCTATTATGTAAGCCGCACAAAGTGACTTCAGACCTGAACATGTCCATAAAAAGTGGGATTTGGAAAATTTCGGAAAAATTTAAAAATTTGCTTCTAAACTTCTAAGCTATGTAACATCCCCAAAAAATAAAATATCATTCCCAAAATGATACAAACATGAAGTAGACATATGGGGAATGTAAAGTCATCACAATTTTTGGGGGTATTACTATGTATTACAGAAGTAGAGAAACTGAAACTTAGAAATTTGCTAATTTTTCAAAATTTTTGGTAAATTTGGTATTTTTTTATGCAAAAAATGTTACTTTTTTGACCCAATTTTAGCAGTGTCATGAAGTACAATATGTGACAAAAAAACAATCTCAGAACGGCCTCGGTAAGTAAAAGCGTTTTTTTTTTTTTTTTAAATATAATTTTTATTACGTTTTCAAATTATTTTCAAGCAAAACAATTGTACAATACCAATACAACTCTTTCGTCTCCACAAAAGTGTCAATATGCATGATATTCATAAACAGTACAATACATTCAATCCCTCTACCCTCCCCCCTCCCTTCCTCCCGAACTTGGAAAACATTTTACCTTCCCCCCTCCCCCTTCCTCTCTCTCTACTTCTCTAATGCACTAACATTGCTTTCAGTCAATCTGAAGTCTCCCCAAGGTTTGGCTTAATTTTTTCTTCAGGTACCATTCTGACAGAATGAATGGGGTCATTAAAGTGCGCATGTCCCTGTCTGAATATACCACTCCTATAAAAGACTCCCATCTCCTAAAAAAGGAGTTTATGAATCGCTCACCCATTTGTTCCGCTTCAATTTTCTCCATATCCAGGCAAAACTTAGCATGGTTAAGAACCTCCGTCATTGATGGCAGTTGAGGTTTGAGCCAATGTTTGAAAATACAGCGTTTTGCTGCCAGTAGTAGGATGTGAATAACTGGTTGTACATTGGTCCCATTCGCCTGGGCATGGAAAAGCATCAAATCAGGAGACAAAGGAATTGAGATTTTCAGATACACTTTAATCTGAGATCTAACTAGCTTCCAAAATTTCTGAGAGGCTGGACATGACCATACTCCATGACTCAGATTAGATTTGTCCAATTGACATTTAGGGCATCTAGTTAATCTATCTGAGGATAGGAGGGGTGAAGAAAATTGGAACCCATAGATAGCCTTATGGATAAATCTAAAGTGAGATTCCCTCCAAACTTGATTAATTATCACTTTATTGACTATATTCCTTGGATTACTAGAGTATCTGCATCCAACGAGGGGAATATTTTTTTCCAATGGGAGAATACATTGTCAGCCAGGCACTTTTGCTTGCTATCCCTCAACTCGTAATAGAGATCTGAAAGTGATCTTTTTTTGGATCCATCTCCCACCAAACGATCAAAAGTATTGACAGAAAACTCCCCATTCATGTTTTTCACTCTAGGTCTGAGAAAGCTCATCAACAGAGCATGTGCCAGAAAGTGCTGTGGTTTGACTTGTGGGAATCTATTTTGTAATTCAGTAAAAGACAAATAGGTATTAGTTTGTCTATCCCAGAAGTCTTGAACCCTCCTCACACCATCTCTCTTCCATGATTCAAAATGTTTTGCTTCGATGCCTGCAGGGAATTCCGGGTGTCCCCAGACTGGCATAAATTTTGAAATCATGAATGGGAGCTTGAAAATTTTTCGCACCCCCTTCCAGGCCGCTATAGTGTCTGTCAACAGAGTGCTTTGTTTGGCCACAAGAGGTAGAGCGGAGAATTTTGTGTGAAGGAGTACTCCCAAGGACCATGGTCTAGCTAGTTGAGACTCCAACAGTGTGTTAGTGTAGAAGTTGGATCCGAAGATCCAGTCAATACCGTGCCTTAATAGGCTGGCCAAGTTATATGTCCGTAAATCAGGTAATGCCATTCCCCCTAACCCTTTTGGTAGTTGAAGTTTTGGAAAAGCTATGCGGGGTTTGCGTCCCCTCCAAATAAAAGCCCTGAATGCAGATTCCAACTCCAATATATCCTTATGTTTGATCAAGATGGGGATCGTTTGCATCGGATATAGAAGCTTTGGGGTGCACATCATTTTTATTAGTTGTATTCTACCTCCCAAGGACAGTGGGGATTGCATCCATCTCTGTAAGTCTCCCTTGATCTTTTGGACGATAGGTGGATAATTTAAAGAATAAAGTGACCCCGGATTCCTTCCTATCTGAATACCTAAATATCTGATTGACTTAGAAGCTACCTGAAGGGGGACTCCTAGCTGCCTCTCGCCAGTATTTGGAATATTTGGGCCAATAAATAGGATCTCAGACTTGGTTGTGTTAACTCGGTAACCTGACCTAACACCAAATTCAGAAAGTAGTTGAAACAAATGAGGTAGGTCTCTGGATGGGTTTTCTAAAAAGACTAATAAGTCGTCAGCAAATAGCACGTGTTTAAGTTCCCTATTCCCAACTTTAATTCCCTCAATCTTGCTATCTCCAGCTAGCCTCCTGGACAGGGGCTCTAAGGCCAGGTTGAATAGAAGGGGGGACAAAGGACATCCCTGTCTAGTACCTTTGCCCAACCTAAAGGGCTGTGACAAAAAACCTGGGGTATGGATCCTAGCCCATGGGTCTGAGTATAATGCCCTTATGTATTGACGGAAGGCTCCGTCAAATCCCATCACCTCAAGTACCTGCTCCATCCATCCCCAGTGTACGTTATCAAAAGCTTTTTCAGCATCTACTGTTACTAATGCTGGGGATGGATGGAGATCGAAGCTTGACCTCGTCCAGAACCGTGAGAACCTTACGAACATTAGCAACTGCTGCCCTACCTTGTATAAATCCCACCTGTGCTGGGGAGATTAATCTTGGTAATATTTTTGCTAATCTGTCTGCTAGAATTTTGGAGATTATCTTCAAATCCACATTTATTAGGGAAATTGGGCGATATGATGATGGATAGGCTGGGTCCTTCCCTGGTTTTGGTAAGATCTTTATATGGGCCGTATTAGTTTGATTCGGAATTGCCTCCCCCTGCATGTAGCTCGTATATACTTGTTCCAGTAGAGATGAGATCTCTGGGGATATAAGGCGATAAAACTCGCCAGAAAACCCATCTGGGCCTGGAGCTTTCCCCAAGGATAGGTTTTTGATAGTAAATTCAATTTCCCCCTTGGAAATGGGGGCATTGAGAACACTTTTCTCTTCCTTGCTAAGTTTAGGCAAAGATACTCTCCCTAGCCACTGACTATTATCCAAAAGAGGGGTGTTTGGGGCCTTGTATAGATCTTCATAGAAGGTTCTCAGTACTGCATTTATTTCCTTGGGGTGTGTCTGCAAGTGCCCCAGACTATTCCTAAGGGGAGGGATGACAGTAGTAGGTCGTTGACCTTTCGCTAACCCCGCCAGTAATTTCCCCGACTTATTACCGTGCCTATACAGACGAGCTTCCCATTTGGATTGAGAGATCATTTCCCATCTGTGCAACCATTGCTCATACTCCTTTTTAACCGACTGCCAAATGTTTTTTAGACTGGGAAGTGGATTATTCAAAAAGTTAGTATAAGCTATCCTCAATTTGTCACTAAACTCCGTTATTTTGGCTTTAATGTTTTTCTTTTTACTCCCCACAAATGCCATAATCCTACCACGTAGAACCGCCTTACCCGCATCCCAGAGACTCTGAGGACCTACTGTGTCCCTATTATCCTGGAAATATTCCAGCCACCACCCCCGTAATCGACTCTTAAAATCCTCATCTGAAAACAGATTAGAGGGAAACCTCCAGATAAAATCAGAGCCCCTAAGGATACGGTCCCTGAGCAGGATTGAGACTGGAAAGTGGTCAGATATAATCATCTCCTCTATCCGGGGATCAGATACAAGAGAGAGACCGCCCTTGCTTACTAGTAAGTAGTCTAGACGGGACCAAGAATAATGCGCGTTGGAGAAGTGTGTGAATTCCCTGCCCTCAGGATTAAAGACCCTCCATGTGTCAGTCAAATGAGCGCCTTGGAGTAACGAAGGCAGTCTAGAATCCCTTGCATCTAGACTCAGGTCCCTAGGTCGGCTTCTCCGTCTGTCTTCCTCTGGGTTCACCACTGCATTTAGGTCACCCCCCAAGATCTTCAGTTCTATGGGATCTCCCGTAATACGGGCCCCGCGAGTCATGAAAATGTTGCACCACATTGTACGGAAGCCCTTTCTTTAAAAGCGTGAGCACACCAGCCTTATTTCCTACTGCCGGGGACCCAAATACCTCACCTACCCACAGTCGCTTCATCCTAAAGAAATCCCCCTGGTCTAAGTGGGTCTCTTGGAGTAGGGCTATGTCTGCTTTCAGACGTTTCAAGTGCTTCAAAACCATAATACGTTTGTGAGGAGAACGTAGACCTTTTACGTTCCAAGTTACTATTTTTAGAGTGTTAGCCATGAGGATAAATCCAAGAAGGAACCATGAGAAGCAATGTTAAGAGAGATAACCCGTGCTCCAAAACCCAGCCCACCCTCCCCCCCCCCTCAACTTGCCCACCCCAACATATCTTAAAACTTAATAGTCTAGTCATAGACATAAACCAAGGGCTTCCACCCCTACACATAGTGTTGAAGGCTTCACTTCTTCCCAACACTCTGGTCACACATGCACAAATCATTATAAAACGATTATAAATCACATCTCTCCTCCTCTTTCGCACAGCGACTCCTTACATAGATAAACATGCAGCCACATTAATGTTGACAGCCACCAAAATAAAAATAAAAATAATAATAATAATAATAATAAAGCGGCAATGATCGCCAATAGCGACTGTAAATTGAGTCCAGGCCGAACGTCCCGTGCAGGAGGCCTATCGAACGTGAACAAAATAAAATAAAATAACTGTTCCGAACATTGGCAGGAACATGTGAATTATTACTACTTATCTTCTCCCCGTGGTAGCGATATGTCCCTCATCCGGCTTCTTTCGGGATAGCTGCTGGAGCGCGCCATTTCCAAGCAGATGAACCCGTGGCACCATTTGAAGCTCTCGATGTCGTCATCTCAGGTGATGCCGGTGCGCTGACTGTATTGCTTCGGTAGGTAATCGCTGGTAATGGGGTTCGTTCCATCGAGGTGATCTTTAGACGACGACTTGCTTCTATTGGCGAATCAAAGGTTTCCACAGTCCCGTCTGGCTGTTGCACCTTTTGAAATGCCGGGTATAATAAAGAGAAGCGGATCTGAGCTTTGAATAAAGCGGAGCAAAGAGGGGCAAAAGCTCTTCTGCGCCTGGTGACATCTGCAGAAAAGTCCCCAAAGATAAGCACACGTTGCCCTCGTAGTTGCACACTACCGCCCTGTTGTTTATATGCCCGAAGTATGGCGGATTTATCAGCATAGTCCAGATACTTGACTATAACTTGGCGGGGTCTGTTTCCACGTACTTGATTCGGACGTGACCCTCGGGGTCTAGCGGTGTCGTCAGGTTGTGTACTCAGGCCCACACGATGAGCTCTTTCCACCTTACATTTGGCCCCTATACCCAGCACCTCAGGCAGTTCAGACTCACAGATGACGATGAGCTCCCGTGCCGGTATATTCTCAGACAGGCCTACCAAGCGGAGGTTGCTCCTTCTGGAGCGATTCTCCAGATCATCCACTTTGCTCCACAACTTTGCGTTTTCAGTCACCACCTGTGTTAGATGATTTTTGAGCATCTCATTGTCAGATTCTATGTCCGACACCCTGGACTCTAGTTCTTCCAGGCGGGCCCCATGCTGCGTGACCTCTGCTTGTATCGCCGCAAGAGACTGTGACATTGTAGAAGAGAGTGCTTTTTGTAGGTCAGGCGATATCCCAGCCGCTACCTCCAGCGCTAGCTGTTTGTAATCAACAGAGGGAAGATCCTCGTCCTCGGTGGGAACTGGAGGCTGCTGAGGTGGATCGATCGGCAAGGTAGGAGCCGCAGGTTCATTCTGGCGAGTTGCCATTTTAGATTCAGTTGGCGCCTTTTCTGGTTTGGCCAGATTTTTCTTTGATTTACTCCCCATGAAGATTAGGTAACGGTCCATAAACCGCCCGGTAAACTTGGAAGTTGATTGTCCCAACTGCCGGCGAGTAATAGGGAGCTGGTTTGACTGGGAGGATGTAATCGCTGTGCTGCAGAGACGGAGCTCCTCTCACACGCGACCAGTCATGTCGGCGCCGGAACCGGAAGCCAGTAAAAGCGTTTTAAAGTTATCAGCACTTAAAGTGACACTAGTCAGATTTGCAAAAAATTGCCTGGTCCTTAAGGTGAAATAGGGCTGTGTCCTTAAGGGGTTAAGGACCAGTTCAGGTCTGAAGTCACTTTGTGAGGCTTACATAATAGAAACCACCCAAAAATGACCCCAGTTTGAATCCATTTTTTCCAGTAACAAAGCAAGGGTTAACAGCAAAACAAAACAATATTTATTGCCCTGATTCTGTAGTTTATAGAAACACCCCATATGTGATTGTAAATTACTGTACGGGCACACCCCAGGGCGCAGAAGGAAAGGAACACCATATGGTTTCTGGAAGGCAGATTTTGCTGGACTTGTTTATTTACACCATGTCCCATTTGAAGCCCCCCTGATGCACCCCTAGAGTAGAAACTCCAAAAAAGTTACCCCATTTTGGAAACTACACCCCTCAAGGTATTCAAAACTGATTTTACAAACTTTGTTAACCCTTTAGGTGTTCCACAAGAGTTATTGGCAAATGGAGATGAAATTCAGAATTTCAATTTTTGGGCAAATTTTCCATTTTAACCACCTCAGCCCCCTTAGCTTAAACACCCTTAATGACCAGGCCACTTTTTACACTTCTGACCTATACTACTTTAACCGTTTATTGCTCGGTCATGCAACTTACCACCCAAATGAATTTTACCTCCTTTTCTTCTCACTAATAGAGCTTTCATTTGGTGGTATTTCATTGCTGCTGACATTTTTACATTTTTTGTTATTAATCGAAATTTAACTATTTTTTTGCAAAAAAATGACATTTTTCACTTTCAGTTGTAAAATTTTGCAAAAAAAACGACATCCATATATAAATTTTTCTCTAAATTTATTGTTCTACATGTTTTTGATAAAAAAAAAAATGTTTGGGTAAAAAAAAAAATGGTTTGGGTAAAAGTTATAGCGTTTACAAACTATGGTGCAAAAATGTGAATTTCCGCTTTTTGAAGCAGCTCTGACTTTCTGAGCACCTGTCATGTTTCCTGAGGTTCTACAATGGCCAGACAGTACAAACACCCCACAAATGACCCCATTTCAGAAAGTAGACACCCTAAGGTATTCGCTGATGGGCATAGTGAGTTCATAGAACTTTTTATTTTTTGTCACAAGTTAGCGGAAAATTATGATTTTTTCTTTTTTCTTTTTTTTCTTACAAAGTCTCATATTCCACTAACTTGTGACTTCTATGAACTTACTATGCCCATCAGCAAATACCTTGGGGTGTCTTCTTTCCAAAATGGGGTCACTTGTGGGGTAGTTATACTGCCCTGGCATTCTAGGGGCCCTAATGTGTGGTAAGTAGTTTAAAATCAAAATCTGTAAAAAATGCCCGGTGAAATCCGAAAGGTGCTCTTTGGAATGTGGGCCCCTTTGCCCACCTAGGCTGCAAAAAAGTGTCACACATCTGGTATCCCCGTACTCAGGAGAAGTTGGGCAATGTGTTTTGGGGTGTCATTTTACATATACCCATGCTGGGTGAGATAAATATCTCGGTCAAATGCCAACTTTCTATAAAAAAAATTGGAAAAGTTGTCTTTTGCCAAGATATTTCTCTCACCCAGCATGGGTATATGTAAAAAGACACCCCAAAACACATTGCCCAACTTCTCCTGAGTACGGGGATACCAGATGTGTGACACTTTTTTGCAGCCTAGGTGGGCAAAGGGGCCCACATTCCAAAGAGCACCTTTCGGATTTCACAGGCAATTTTTTACAGATTTTGATTTCAAACCACTTCTCACGCATTCGGCCCCTAAAATGCCAGGGCAGTATAACTACCCCACAAGTGACCCCATTTTGGAAAGAAGACCCCCCTGATCACCCCCCTGTAAGGCTCCATTCAGACGTCCGTATGTGTTTTGCGGATCCGATCCATGTATCAGTGGATCCGTAAAAATCATACGGACGTCTGAATGGAGCCTTACAAGGGGGTGATCAATGCCAGGGGGGTGATCAATGACAGGGGGCTGATCAGGGAGTCTATATGGGGTGATCACCCCCCTGTCATTGATCACCCCCCAATAAGGCTCCATTCAGATGTCCATATGTGTTTTGCAGATCCAATCCATGTATCAGTGGATCCGTAAAAATCATACGGACATCTGAATGCAGCCTTACAGGGGGGTGATCAATGACAGGGGTGTGATCAATGACAGGGGGGTGATCAGGGAGTCTATATGGGGTGATCACCCCCCTGTAAGACTCCATTCAGATGTCCATATGTTTTTTGCGGATCCGATCCATGTATCAGTGGATCCGTAAAAATCATACGGACATCTGAATGCAGCCTTACAGGGGGGTGATCAATGACAGGGGGGTGATCAGGGAGTCTATATGGGGTGACCACCCCCCTGTCATTGATCACCCCCCTATAAGGCTCCATTCAGATGTCCGTATGTGTTTTGCGGATCCGATCCATGTATCAGTGGATCCTTAAAAATCATACGGACATCTGAATGCAGCCTTACAGGGGGGTGATCAATGACAGGGGGGTGATCAGGGAGTCTATATGGGGTGATCACCCCCCTGTAAGGCTCCATTCAGATGCCTGTATGTGTTTTGCGGATCCGATCCATGTATCCGTGGATCCGTAAAAAACATACGGACATCTGAATGCAGCCTTACAGAGGGGTGATCAATGACAGGGGGGTGATCAATGACAGGGGGGTGATCAGGGAGTCTATATGGGGTGATCAGGGGTGATCAGGGGTTCATAAGGGGTTAATAAGTGACAGGGGGGGTGTAGTGTAGTGTAGTGGTGTTTGGTGCTACTTTACTGAGCTACCTGTGTCCTCTGGTGGTCGATCCAAACAAAATGGACCACCAGAGGACCAGGTAGCAGGTATATTAGACGCTGTCATCAAAACAGCGTCTAATATACCTGTTAGGGGTTAAATAAATCGCATCTCCAGCCTGCCAGCGAACGATCGCTGCTGGCAGGCTGGAGATCCACTCGCTTACCTTCCGATCCTGTGAACGCGCACGCCTGTGTGCACGCGTTCACAGGAAATCTCGCGTCTCGCGAGATGACGCGTAGATGCGTGACTCTGCGTAGGGCTGCCGCCTCCGGAACGCGATCCCGCGTTAGGCGGTTTGGAGGCGGTTAATCCATTTTTTTCAGTAACAAAGCAAGGGTTAACAGCAAAACAAAACTCAATATTTATTGCCCTGATTCTGTAGTTTATAGAAACACCCCATATGTGGTCGTAAACTACTGTACGGGCACACGGCAGGGCGCAGAAGGAAAGGAAGACCATATGGTTTCTGGAAGGCAGATTTTGCTGGATTGGTTTATTTACACCATGTCCCATTTGAAGCTCTCCTGATGCACCCCTAGAGTAGAAACTCCAGAAAAGTGACCCCATTTTGGAAACTACACCCCTCAAGGTATTCAAAACTGATTTTACAAACTTTGTTAACCCTTTAGGTGTTCCACAAGAGTTATTGGCAAATGGAGATGAAAATCAGAATTTCAATTTTTTGGCAAATTTTCAATTTTAATCCATTTTTTCCAGTAACAAAGCAAGGGTTAACAGCCAAAAAAACTCAATATTTATTGCCCTGATTCTGTAGTTTATAGAAACACCCCATATGTGGTCGTAAACTACTGTACGGGCACACGGAAGGGCGCAGAAGGAAAGGAACACCATATGGTTTCTAGAAGGCAGATTTTGCTGGACTGGTTTATTTACACCATGTCCCATTTGAAGCCCCCTGATGCACCCCTAGAGTAGAAGCTCCAAAAAAATTACCCCATTTTGGAAACTACGGGATAAGGTGGCAGTTTTGTTGGGACTATTTTTAGGGTACATATGATTTTTGGTTGCTCTATATTACATTTTTGTGAGGCAAGGTTACAAAAAATTGAAATTCTGAAATTTCATCTCCATTTGCCAATAACTCTTGTGGAACACCTAAGGGGTTAACAAAGTTTGTAAAATCACTTTTGAATACCTTGAGGGGTGTAGTTTCTTAGATGGGGGTCACTTTTATGGAGTGTCTACTCTAGGGGTGCATCAGGGGGGCTTCAAATGGGACATGTTGTCAAAAAACCAGTCCAAAAAAATATGCCTTCCAAAAACCATATGGCGCTCCTTTCCTTGTGCTGCCTTTCATTTGGCTATACAGCATTTTACGACCACATATGGGGTGTTTCTGAAAACTACAGAATCAGAGCAATAAATATAAAGTTTTGTTTGACTGTTAACCCTTGCTTTGTTAAAAAATTGCTGTTTTTGGCACGTTTTATTTTATTTTTTTGACTGTGTTCATTTGAGGGGTTAGGTCATGTGTTATTTTTATAGAGCAGATTCTTACAGGCGCGGCAATACCTAATATGTCTAATTTATTTAGGTTTTACACTATAATATCCTTTTTTAAACCAAAAAAATTTTTTGTATCTCCATAGTCTGTCATTTTTTATTTTTGCCTATTTTTTTAGATAGGGGCTCATTTTTTGTGGGATGCATATGGGGGGGATGCATTTTGGGGGTGCATATGACTTTTTGATCGCTTGCTATTACACTTTTTGTGATGTAAGGTGACAAAAAAAAGCCATTTTTATGTCACCTTATATCACAAAAACTGTAATAGCAAGCTATCAAAAAGTCATATGCACCCCAAAATAGTGCCATTAAAACCGTCCTCTCATGCCTCAGAAAATGAGCCCCTACCTAAGACAATTGGCTAAAATGTAAAAAAAACAGATTCTCAGACTATGGAGATTCTAAAATGTTTTTTTTTGTTTAAAAAAGGATATTATAGTGTAAAACCTAACTAAATTTAAAAAAGTAGACATATTAGGTATTGCCACGTCCGTAAGAATCTGCTCTATAAAAATAACACATGACCTAACCCCTCAGATGAACACAGTCAAAAAAATAAAATAAAAACTGTGTAAAAAAAAGCCATTTTTTACACAGTTTTTTTTTTTTTTTTTTTAATGTGTTCATCTGAGGGGTTAAGTCATGAGAGCCATAGTTTTTTATTTTATTTTTTCTGGGCAATTGTCTGTGGCCAAATAGAATAAAATTTGGGGAAGGGGATTATAAATTTAGTACTCCATGGAAGTGTGGTACTCCCTGAAGCAACCGTCAATACAGAGGCCGGATGGTGGGGGCACCTGTCACACTGAGTGGTGGTTTCCTTCCGTATCCCCCTCCTGTGACACACTCTGCACTTTTTGTGGGACCGTCCCTCCTTTCCAGTATGGGGGACCACACCTGGAAAGTGTTGGCCAGGGACGATCTGGGTGCCTCCAGTTCCCGAGGTACTCCGGCCTGCTCTTTCCCGGTCAGAGAAGATCAGGGCCTTGAGGACTGCCTCATAGAACTGCAGGAATTTCCCTGTGTTGCCAGCGCTCCGGGACAGCACAAAAGAGTTGTACAACGCCAGTGCAGTTTCTAGGTAAAAATGTCTCTCAGGGCGAGTGTAAAAAAAACTCCCCCCCCATCAAAACTGCTAGATAAAATCATATCAGAAGAGTACTTGCAATCGTCTCACCATATATATACACTCACCTAAAGAATTATTAGGAACACCTGTTCTATTTCTCATTAATGCAATTATCTAGTCAACCAATCACATGGCAGTTGCTTCAATGCATTTAGGGGTGTGGTCCTGGTCAAGACAATCTCCTGAACTCCAAACTGAATGTCAGAATGGGAAAGAAAGGTGATTTAAGCAATTTTGAGCGTGGCATGGTTGTTGGTGCCAGACGGGCCGGTCTGAGTATTTCGCAATCTGCTCAGTTACTGGGATTTTCACGCACAACCATTTCTAGGGTTTACAAAGAATGGTGTGAAAAGGGAAAAACATCCAGTATGCGGCAGTCCTGTGGGCAAAAATGCCTTGTGGATGCTAGAGGTCAGAGGAGAATGGGCCGACTGATTCAAGCTGATAGAAGAGCAACGTTGACTGAAATAACCACTCGTTACAACCGAGGTATGCAGCAAAGCATTTGTGAAGCTACAACATGCACAACCTTGAGGCGGATGGGCTACAACAGCAGAAGACCCCACCGGGTACCACTCATCTCCACTACAAATAGGAAAAAGAGGCTACAATTTGCACAAGCTCACCAAAATTGGACTGTTGAAGACTGGAAAAATGTTGCCTGGTCTGATGAGTCTCGATTTCTGTTGAGACATTCAAATGGTAGAGTCTGAATTTGGCGTAAACCGAATGAGAACATGTATCCATCCTCTGATGGCTACTTCCAGCAGGATAATGCACCATGTCACAAAGCTTGAATCATTTCAAATTGGTTTCTTGAACATGACAATGAGTTCACTGTACTAAAATGGCCCCCACAGTCACCAGATCTCAACCCAATAGAGCATCTTTGGGATGTGGTGGAACGGGAGCTTCGTGCCCTGGATGTGCATCCCTCAAATCTCCATCAACTGCAAGATGCTATCCTATCAATATGGGCCAACATTTCTAAAGAATGCTATCAGCACCTTGTTGAATCAATGCCACATAGAATTAAGGCAGTTCTGAAGGCAAAAGGGGGTCCAACACCCTATTAGTATGGTGTTCCTAATAATTCTTTAGGTGAGTGTGTATATATATATATATATATATATATATATATATATTTATGCTTAAGGGCTCTTTCACACTTGTGTTGTCCGGATCCGTCGTGCACTCCATTTGCCGGAGGTGCCCTCCGGATCCGTAACAACGCAAGTGAACTGAAAGCAATTGAAGACGGATCCGTCTTCAAAATGCGTTCAGTGTTACTATGGCACCCAGGACGCTATTAAAGTCCTGGCTGCCATAGTAGTAGTGGGGAGCGGGGGAGCAGTATACTTACAGTCCGTGCGGCTCCCGGGGCGCTCCATAATGACGTCAGAGCGCCCCATGCGCATGGATGACGTGATCCATGCGACACGTCATCCATGAGCGTGGGGCGCCCTGACGTCACTCTGAAGCTCCCCGGGAGCCGCACGGACGGTAAGTATACTGCTCCCCCGCTCCCCACTACACTTTACCATGGCAACCAGGACTTTAGCATCCTGGAAGCCATGGTAACCATTCAGAAAAAGCTAAACGTCGGGTCCGGTAATGCGCCGAAACGACGTTTAGCTTAAGGCCGGATCCGGATTAATGCCTTTCAATGGGCATTAATTCCGGATCCGGCCTTGCGGCAAGTGTTCAGGATTTTTGGCCGGAGCAAAAAGCGCAGCATGCTGCGGTATTTTCTCCGGCCAAAAAACGTTCCGTTCCGGAACTGAAGGCATCCTGATGCATCCTGAACGGATTTCTCTACATTCAGAATGCATTGGGATAATCCTGATCAGGATTCTTCCGGCAAAGAGCCCCGACGACGGAACTCTATGCCGGAACCCAACAACGCAAGTGTGAAAGAGCCCTTACACAAGATTTATTGAGAGCAAAAGAAAATCATAAATTGCTGCTTAAACTGCTAAAAGTCGCAGGCAGAGTGGTACAGGAGAACTGCAGTATAAAGGAAGGCAATACCCTTAGAAGAGTAGTCATGAAATACAATCATCAATAATGTGCAAAACAAAAAAACTGTCATGTTAGCATTTAATAACTAACTAAAACCCAATCACAGCAGGTCTCAACTAGCACACGCAAGTAAATGTACAAAAACCAAGTATATAAAACCAGATTCAAAGCATAGATGGCAAGGCAGATTACTGTATACTGTACATAAAATGTATGGAGTTTACACCATGCCGGACAATATAACCTCTGTGCCATGCTGTATAATAAACAGTATAACCCCTACACAGTGTAGAGGTATACTGTATATTGTGTGGCACAGTGTAGGCTGTATGTGTATAACATAAACATACTCCACATGAAAACTTACAATTACGTGGCTTGGCCCTTGGGGATCTCGGACACCACTTCAACACTTTGGCCGCGGGTTCGGTGGAGCTGATGTTGTGCTTTATGCTAATGAGAAAGAATTTGGATTAGGATTTGGAGAAAGGGCAGAGGGATAGCAGAGCAGGGAGAGGCTGGTGCTGCTACTAGGGGGTCATACCATGGGGGAGTAATAAAGCCCACCATAATGCCCCCCAGTAGAAATAATTCTCCTTATAATGTGCAAAACATACCCCCTTGTAATGCCCCCAGTTGAGCTAATGTTCCCATAATGTGGCAATATAAAATACCCCTTCTCAGTTCCCCCGTAGATGACCCCATAGTGCTCCTCTCCCCCCTTCCCCATAGTACCCACCATAATGTGTCCCAGTATAAAATGCCCCTATACAGAGCCCCCCATATAAAATACCCCTTCTTTTTAGCCTCAGTAGATGCCCCTATAGTGCCACCCAATAATGTGCCAGTAATAAGTGCCCCAATAGATGCCCCCCAATCATGTGACAGTAAGATGTGCCCCCATAGATGCCCCCAATCATGTGCCAGTAAGATGTGCCCCCATAGATGCCCCCAATCATGTGCCAGTAATAAGAGCCCCCATAGATGCCCCCCAATCATGTGCCAGTAATAAGAGCCCCCCACCATCATGTGCCAGTAGCCAGAGTGCCCCCCTATCATGTGCCAGTATCCCGCTTATGTGCCAGTCGCCCCTCCTATCATGTGCCAGTAGCCCCCTTTATGTGCCAGTAGCCCCCCCTTATGTGCCAGTAGCCTCCTATCATGTGCCAGTAGCCCCCTTATGTGCCATTAACCCCCTTATGTTCCAGTAGTCCCCCTTATGTGCCAGTAGCCTCCTATCATGTGCCAGTAGCCCCCCTTATGTGCCAGTATCCGCCCCCCCCTTATGTGCCAGTAGCCTCCTATCATGTGCCAGTAGCCCCCCTTATGTGCCAGTAGCCCCCTTATGTGCCAGTAGTCCCCCTTATGTGCCAGTAGTCCCCCTTATGTGGCAGTAGTCCCCCTTATGTGCCAGTAGTCCCCCCTATCATGTGCCAGTAGTCCCCCTTATGTGCCAGTAGTCCCCCTTATGTGCCAGTAGCCCCCCTATCATGTGCCAGTAGTCCCCCTTATTTGCCAGTAGCCCACCTTATGTGCCAGTAGTCCCCCTTATGTCTGTGCCAGTAGCCCCCTTATGTGCCAGCAGCCCCCCTTATGTGCCAGCAGCCCCCCTTATGTGCCAGTATTGTAATTTGTACATATATATATGAAAAAACAACAACTTATGCTTACCTCCTCCAGCGATGCGATGCAGGCCTCTTCCGGCCTGTGTCCCTCGCTGGCTCAGGCGGCGCGATGACGTCATCCCGCCACCTGCACCGGCCTCTGATAGGCTGCTGGCCTAGTGCTGGCAGCCTATCAGAGGAACAGGGAGGGGACACACCTCTCCCTCCCCTGCACAGACATTTGTATTGCCGTCCTGAGGACGGCGATACAGATGACTATGGAGATGAGTGAGCGCTTCCACAATGGAGCGCAGCGCTCATCTCCTGATGTGCCATGCTGGCGCCCCCCTTCTGACAGCCAAGTAGACCGCAACTTTTTTGTATCATGCCTGCGTTTTGCGCATGGCGTTATATGACTTGAGGACGTGATCAGAGAGATCAACTCCTCCCATATACCGATTGTAGTCCACGATACAATCGGGCTTGAGGACCGTTGCCGTGGTACCTCGCACAGGGACAGGGGTGATGCCGTTACCGTGAATTGTGGACAGTACAAGGACATCCCTCTTGTCCTTATATCTGACCAGCAACAGGTTTCCACTGGTAAGGGCACGGGTCTCACCCCTGGGAATAGGTACCTGGAGTGGGTGGGTAGGGAGGCCGCGTTGATTTTTCCGCACGGTCCCACAAGCGGACATGGATCTGGCGGCAACTGGAATAAGGGGATACTAGTATAAAAGTTATCCACGTACAGGTGATAACCCTTATCTAGCAGTGGGTGCATAATGTCCCACACAAGTTTCCCGCTAACACCCAGAGTGGGGGGACATTCTGGGGGTTCAATATGGGAATCTCGCCCCTCGTACACACAAAACTTGTAAGTGTACCCTGAGGTACTCTCACAAAGTTTGTACAGCTTCACGTCATACCTCGCCTGCTTAGAGGGAACATACTGGCGGAAAATGAGTCTCCCCTTGAAAGCAATGATAGACTCATCAACAGCGACCTCCCTTCCAGGTACATAGGCCTCCAAAAATTTGGCCCCGAAGTGATCGATGACCGGCCTAATTTTGTACAGGCGGTCATAGGCAGGATCACCTCGGGGGGGAGGGGGGGGTGACATGCTGCATTGTCTGTATAATGCAGGCATTTGCGAATGGCCTCAAAACAGGAATGTGTCATGGCCATACAGTAGAGTGGGGTCTGGTAGAGGGCGTCCCCACTCCAGTACTGCCTGACACTGGGTTTTTTGACTAGGCCCATGTGTAGCACGAGGCCCCAGAATGTCCTCATCTCGGCTGCACTGACCGGAGTCCAGCCACCGGACCTAGCCAAAAAGGAGCCCGGGTGTTGAGCAATGAACTGTTGGGCGAACAAGTTCATTTGCTCCACCATCAGATTTACAAAGTGGTCACTGAAAAAAAAACTAAAAAGTCATATTCAGTGAAGCCCACTGTGGGAATCTGGATTCCTGGTTGGCCAACAAAGTCAGGAATCACGGGCTCAAAATCCTCTGGGGTACACCAGACAAGTTCACTGGTAGAGGGCTCAGGTGGACTTATCTGGTGGGCCAGAAAACTAGTACGAGCCCCAGGGCGACTCATATTAGTGTGGGCCACAGGGTCCCTGACATGAGGGTCCCCTTGCTCCACCACCTTGGGGGCTCATCATCATCACTAGATGATGAGGAGGACGCGGTTGACAAGAGGAAAGTGGGGTCATCCTCGTCCTCACTGGGGCTCTCGGAGTCGGAGGCAAGCATGGCGTATGCCTCCTCAGCCGAGAACGTCTGGCGGGCCATAGGGGAGTGTGTGTGTGCAAAACTTTATTTAGTGTGCGTGTGTGTGTGGGGGATGGGTGTTCACGTTCACTACCCTAACCCACTCTAAACCTAACAGAAAAAAATAAAAATACTAAATTAAAATAAATGAAAGCCTCAAAAATTAGAAAAAATAAAATAACATATTCAAATTCGCTGATCAGCGGTCAGAAGCTGATTAGCGGTGGGGTGGGCGATGGTGCCGGCTACAGTTAGCGCACACACACAAAAAAAAAAATGCGCTTGCACCCCAAAAAATTTGTGTGTGTATGGAGGGGGGAGGGGGAGGTAGGGGGGCAAGCTGCACCACCCCTGGGGGGTCTAGGGTCACACAGCTGAGTGTGCTGTGGACCCCAGATACCCAATCAGGGTGAAGCCCAAAAATAAAACTTTCTTTTTCCCTAAAGTCTCCCTGCCTAATCTAATCTTATCAAACCTGTACCTGCGAACTTTGGTGGCTCACATGGGGGTGATGGGGGTGCTGGGCTGGGCTCACTGATGGGCTCCGCTCTCCACGTAAGCAGTGTGGAGGAAGAGAGCAGAGCTGGGGGAAGTTAACCCCCGCCCACCCGTCCAGCCAATAGGATGCGATCCTGAGAGGTGATGTCACCGCCACCTCTCAGGATCTAAGGATGGTGATTGGTGGTGTATTATCACACCACCGATTACCATCCTATTCCGGGTTATCGGGTCACCGGAGACCCGAATGACCCGGAAATGCAGCAAACCGCAGGTCTGAATTGACCTGCGATTTGCAGCGATCGCCGATACGGAGGGGTCACAGGACCCCCCTCAGCATTGTCACAGAGTGCCTGCTCAATGATTTCAGCAGGCACTCTGCCCCGATCGCCGCCCGCCGCGCGGCGGTGATCAGAAGTACACAGGGCGTACCTGTACACCCTGTGTCCTTAAGGACTCGGACATCGCCCTGTGTCCTTAAGAGGTTAAAAAAATCCCAAATTTACCAAAAATTGGCAATTTTCTAAATTTCAATTTCTCTGCATTTAAAACGGATAGTGATACCTCATAAAATAGTTATTACTTACATTCTCCAAATGTCTACTTTATGTTGGCATCATTTTGTAAATGTAATTTTATTTTTTTAGGCTTAGAACTATAGAAGCAATTCTTAAAAAAAAATTTGGACAAGTTTAGCTATAAAGTCACTTTGTGGGGCTTACATAATAAAAAACACCCATAAATGACCCATTTTAGAAACTGTAACCCTAAGGCCCCTTTTACACGGGCGAGTTTTCCGCACAGGTGCAATGCGTGAGGTGAATGCATTGCACCCACACTGAATCCGGACCCATTCACTTCAACGGGGCCGTGCATGTTCTATATTCTGTGGTTTTCACACAACGCAGGCCCCATAGAAATGAATGGGGCTGCGTGAAAATCGGAAGCATCCACAAGCAAGTGCGGATGCAGTGCAATTTTCACGCATGGTTGCTAGGAGATGATGGGGATGAGCAACCCCGGATCCCATTAAAGTAAATTCACTGTATTATTTTCCCTTACAGTCAAGTCCATAAATATTGGGACATCAACACAATTCTAACATTTTTGGCTCTATACACCACCACAATGGATTTAAAATGAAATGAAGATGATGTGTTTTAACTGCAGACTGTCAGCTCTAATTTGAGGGTATTTACATCCAAATCAGGTGAACGGTGTAGGATATATAACAGTTTGCATATGTGCCTCCCACTTGTTAAGGAACCAAAAGTAATGGGACAATTGGCTTCTCAGCTGTTCCATGGCCAGGTGTGTGTTATTCCCTCATTATCCCAATTACAATGAGCAGATAAAAGGTCCAGAGTTCATTTCAAGTGTGCTATTTGCATTTGGAATCTGTTGCTGTCAACTCTCAAGATGAGATCCAAAGAGCTGTCACTATCAGTGAAGCAAGCCATCATTAGGCTGAAAAAACAAAACAAACCCATCAGAGAGATAGCAAAAACATTAGGCGTGGCCAAAACAACTGTTTGGAACATTCTTAAAAAGAAGGAAGGCATCGGTGAGCTCAGCAACACCAAAAGACCTGGAAGACCACAGAAAACAACTGTGGTGGATGACCAAAGAATTATTTCCCTGGTGAAGAAAATACCCTTCACAACAGTTGGCTAGGTCAAGAACACTCTCCAGGAGGTAGGTGTATGTGTGTCAAAGTCAACAATCAAGAGAAGACTTCACCAGTGCGAATACAGAGGGTTCACCACAAGATGTAAACCATTGGTGAGCCTCAAAAACAGGAAGGCCAGATTAGAGATTGGAAAACATCTAAAAAAGCCTTCACAGTTCTGGAACAACATCCTATGGACAGATGAGACCAAGATCAACTTGTAGCAGAGTGATGGGAAGAGAAGAGTATGGAGAAGGAAAGGAACTGCTCATGATCCTAAGCATGCCACCTCATCAGTGAAGCATGGTGGTGGTAGTGTCATGGCGTGGGCATCTATGGCTGCCAATGGAACTGGTTCTCTTGTATTTATTGATGATGTGAGTGCTGACAAAAGCAGCAGGATGAATTCTGAAGTGTTTCTGGCAATATTATCTGCTCATATTCAGCCAAATGCTTCAGAACTCATTAGACGGCGCTTCACAGTGAAGATGGACAATGACCCAAAGCATACTGCAAAAGCAACCAAAGATTTTTTTAAGAGAAAGAAGTGGAATGTTATGCAATGGCCAAGTCAATCTCCTGACCTAAATCCGATTGAGCATGCATTTCACTTGCTAAAGACAAAACTGAAGGGAAAATGCCCCAAGAACAAGCAGAAACTGAAGACAGTTGCAGTAGAGGCCTGGCAGAGCATCACCAGGGATGAAACCCAGCGTCTGGTGATGTCTATGTGTTCCAGACTTCAGGCTGTAATTGACTGCAATGGATTTGCAACCAATTATTAAAAAGTGAAAGTTTGATTTATGATTATTTTTCTGTCCCATTACTTTTGGTCCCTTAACAAGTGGGAGGCACATATGCAAACTGTTGTAATTCCTACACCGTTCACCTGATTTGAATGTAAATACCCTCAAATTAAAGCTGACAGTCTGCAGTTAAAGCACATCTTTTTCGTTTCATTTTATATCCATTGTGGTGCTGTATAGAGCCAAAAATGTTTGAATTGTGTCAATGTCCCAATATTTATGGACCTGACTGTATAACATGGTAAATTCTTAATACAGAATGCTTACTAAAATGTCGATTGAGGGGTTAAAAATGTAAAAAAAATTAACTCACCTTATCCACTTGATCGTGCAGCCGGCATCGTCTTCTTTCTTCTTCTTTCAGGACCTGCAAAAGGACCTTTGATGACGTAATCGCGCTCACCACGTAGTGAGCGCGGTGACGTCAGCGCAGGTCCTGCTGAATGAAGATAGAAGATCAAGTGGATAAGGTGAGTTAATTTTTTTTCTTTTTTAGCCTCTCAATCGACATTTTAGTAAGCATTCTGTATTAAGAATGCTATTATTTTCCCTTATAACCATCTACAGAACACCTAACCCAAACCCGAACTTCAGCGAAGAAGTATTACATTCAGTTTTTTATCACGTGCGTGCAAAACGCATTGCACCCGCGTGATAAAAACTGAACAACGCAAGGCAATCGCAGTCAAAACTGACTGAAATTGCATGCGCACTCGCGCGGGTTTCCCGCAATGCACACGCTACGCATCCAGAGCAAATCCGGGAAGCCCATGTGAAAGAGGCCTAAAGTTATTCAAAACTGATTTTACAACTATGTCTACTTTTTTGTTTTTGTTTCAGTTTTACATAATAGAGCATTTTTGAAAAACAAAAATTTCATGTTTTTGTGTCTCCATATTCTGAAAGCCATATTTTTTTTCTGCCATCATCCTGTGTAGGGGCTCGTTTTTTGCAGGAAGTGTTGAAGTTTTTATTGGTACCATTTTTGGGTACATATGATTTTTGATCACTCAATAATACATTTTATTGGGCAAGATGACCAAAAATTTGGTTGTTTTGGCACATCTTTTAATTTATTTTTATGACGGCATTCACTTTAGGTAGTAGATCATGTAATATTTTTATAGAGCAGGTTGTTATGGTTATACCTAATATATCAATTTTTTTTTTTTTTTGGTGATCGTCTTATGTAGGGGCAAATTTTTTGCGGGATGAGGTGACAATTTGGTACTATTTTGCGGTACATACAACATTTTGATTGCTTGATATTGCACTTTTTGTAATGTAAGGTGACAAAAAAAAATTGGGCACAGGTTATTTTTATTTTTTACGCGGCATAGAAAGGTTTATTCCACCATCATCGGCTTTTATAGCAGGGGCCCACCTGTCAGTGACTGCTGGACCCCTGCACTGATCTGGCGCACACATATCTATTGCCTGTCTGATGTACTAGTATGATCCAGAAAATGAAGCTGACAAGTCAGTTTTACCGCATAGGGAAGAAGTGAAAACAAATCCCATAAAACTGTGGTGGAACTATGTTTTTTTTCCAATTCCACCCCATTTGGAATTTTTTACAGCTTCCCACTACTTTGTATGTAATATTAAATGGTGCCATTAGAAAGTACAGCTTGTCCCGCAAGAAACAAACCCTGATACGGCTATGTTAATGGAAAAATAAAAAAGTTATGCCTCCAGGAGGCAGGGAGTGAAAAACTAAAAAGCTGAAAATCTCCCAGTCAGGAAGGAGTTAAGACCTCTAATGGCTGAAGTGAATGACATTTATTATGTCTTTACAATGACACATCTCTGGAAATGAGATATATTAGGCAGCAATTGAACAGTCAGTTCTTAAATTTGGCAGCAAAAAAAATAAAATCAGCCAGTCATAAGGATCTGAGCGACTTTAACAAGGGGAAAACTGTGATGGCTAGGCAACTAGGCCTGAGCATGGCCAAAACAGCAAATCTTGGGGGCGATCAAAAGTGATCAATGGAAGGACAACCGGTGAACCAGCAGCAGGGTCATGGGTGCCTATATCTGATCCTACATCAGTGTAACTGTAGCATATATTGTTGAAGAAGTTAATGATAGCTATATTACTATTGTATTGGGGTGCATAGGGAGATATTGTAGTGCCACTAAGTTACTACATGGTGGTAATTTGTGTTCATGTTCTGGTGATATTAATTGGCCCTTACATAGTGTTATTATAGTTAAAAGGAGTCTGTCACCACTATATGACCATATACAGCACTTACATGGCGCTGTAGCACACCTATACAGGATTCTAATGGTACCTTTGTTATTTTCTTTAGACATCCAGAAGCAGGAAAACGACGTTTATTTCATATGCAAATGAGCACTCGCAAGTGCCCAGGGGCGGCGTTCAGTGTGTAGGTGCCCAGGCCGCTCTGCCTTTTTAACCGTTACTCCTCCCCCAGCCTCTTCCTTTGCCCGCCCTCCTATTCCCTTGTATCATCCCTACGTCCGGTTGAGATCCCGCGACTGCGCACTGCTTCGCCGGCTGGCGCATGCGCACTAGTTGAATTGATGCCGTACCCAAAATGGGCATTGCAGTGTGCATGCCCCGGACCGGCAAAGCAGTGCGCAGGCGCGGGATCTCGGCCGGACCTAGGGATGATACAAGGGAATAGGAGGGCGGGCAAAGAAAGAGGCTGGGGGAGGAGTAACGGTTAAAAGGCAGAGCGGCCTGGGCACCTACACACTGAACGCCGCCCCTGGGCACTTGCGAGTGCTCATTTGCATATGAAATAAACATAGTTTTTCCTGCTTTTGGATGTCTAAAGAAAATAACAAAGGTAGCATTAGAATCCTGTATAGGTGTGCTACAGCGCATGTAAGTGCTGTATATGGTCATATAGTGGTGACAGACTCCCTTTAATATTGGTCTTGGTTTACTGAATTTTGTTCAGTAACAATATGGTTATAATATTGTCACTTGTGCAGGGCTATTATTTGTATTATTTATTATTGTATTATCATTTTATTATTATTTTTATTATTTATTATTGTAGCATTATAATTTGATTATTATTTGTATTATTTAGGTTTGTACATATCTGCATTGGAGTCTCTGTCTCTGTTGCAGATGTGTCTATCAAAAATAGTAGGCAAAAAAGTGTTGCATGTAGGACTTCTGTCTTTGGTAAGAAAGTGGTGTCTCAAATGGACACTGAATAAACACCATTATGATCAATGGGGTCTGTTTGGCTCCTTTCAGTTCAATTATGTTCCAGATATTTTCATTGTTCTACCCCTCTAACAGAACAGAACAACAGAAATTGCTAGTGCTGGTGTGAACCCAGCCTTAGAGGTGTATAATCATATATACAGTCAGGTCCATAAATATTGGGACATCGACACAATTCTAACATTTTTGGCTCTATACACCACCACAATGGATTTGAAATTAAATGAATAAGATGTGCTTTAACTGCAGACTGTCAGCTTTAATTTGAGGGTATTTACGTCCAAATCAGGTGAACGATGTAGGAATTACAACAGTTTGCATATGTGCCTCCCACTTGTTAAGGGACCAAAAGTAATGGGACAGAAAAATAATCATAAATCTAACTTTCACTTTTTAATACTTGGTTGCAAATCCTTTGCAGTCAATTACAGCTTGAAGTCTGGAACACATAGACACCACCAGATGCTGGGTTTCATCCCTGATGATGCTCTGCCAGGCCTCTACTGCAACTGTCGTCAGTTCCTGCTTGTTCTTGGGGCATTTTCCCTTCAGTTTTGTCTTCAGCAAGTGAAATGCATGCTCAATCGGATTCAGGTCAGGTGATTGACTTGGCCATTGCATAACATTCCACTTCTTTCCCTTAAAAAACTCTTTGGTTGCTTTTGCAGTATGCTTTGGGTCATTGTCCATCTTCACTGTGAAGCGCCGTCCAATGAGTTCTGAAGCATTTGGCTGAATATGAGCAGATAATATTGCCCGAAACACTTCAGAATTCATCCTGCTGCTTTTGTCAGCAGTCACATCATTAATAAATACAAAAGAACCAGTTCCATTGGCAGCCATACATGCCCACGCCATGACACTACCACCACCATGCTTCACTGATTAGGTGGTATTCTTAGGATCATGAGCAGTTCCCTTCCTTCTCCATACTCTTCTCTTCCCATCACTCTGGTACAAGTTGATCTTGGTCTCATCTGTCCATAGGATGTTGTTCCAGAACTGTGAAGGCTTTTTTAGATGTCATTTGGCAAACTCTAATCTGGCCTTCCTGTTTTTGAGGCTCACCAATGGTTTACATCTTGTGGTGAACCCTCTGTATTAACTCTGGTGAAGTCTGCTCTTGATTGTTGACTTTGACACACATACACCTACCTCCTGGAGAGTGTTTTTGATCTGGCCAACTGTTGTGAAGGGTGTTTTCTTCACCAGGGAAAGAATTCTTCGGTCATCCACTACAGTTGTTTTCCGTAGTCTTCCGGGTCTTTTGGTGTTGCTGAGCTCACCGTTGCGTTCCTTCTTTTTAAGAATGTTCCAAACATTTGTTTTGGCCACGCCTAATGTTTTTGCTATCTCTCTGATGGGTTTGTTTTGTTTTTTTCAGCCTAATGATGGCTTTCTTCACTGATAGTGACAACTCTTTGGATCTCATCTTGAGAGTTGACAGCAACAGATTCCAAATGCAAATAGCACACTTGAAATTAACTCTGGACCTTTTATCTGCTCATTGTAATTGGGATAATGAGGGAATAACACACACCTGGCCATGGAACAGCTGAGAAGCCAATTGTCCCATTACTTTTGGTTCCTTAACAAGTGGTAGGCACATATGCAAACTGTTGTAATTCCTACACTGTTCACCTGATTTGGATGTAAATACCCTCAAATTAAATATGACAGTCTGCAGTTAAAGCACATCTTGTTTGTTTCATTTCAAATCTATTGTGGTGGTGTATAGAGCCAAAAATGTTAGAATTGTGTCGATGTCCCAATATTTATGGACCTGACTGTAGATTATTATTTTTTGGAGGGGGACTTATACTGTATCTTTATAAACCCTGGTAACACCATTGGGTAATTTGTTCTAGGGCCCACATGACTCGAGTTATGCTTCTGATATGAATGTTACTTTGATACTTACTGTACCTGTAAATAAATGTATACGTTTTCCCAAAACAGATAATCCAACATACATGATATTATTTACTTTCTTATTTAATTATTGCGAAAAAAGGGCAATCTCTCTTCTTCTGAAGAGAGTACAATTCTTTAAAATATTAGTCTAATGGGCCTCAAATGAATTAAAGGAGTTGTCGGGTTCTGTCACGGCGGACGTGCACTCAGACTAACAGATAAACCACCAACCAGGCTCTAGGCGAGATACAGGGGAAGGGTCACCTCCTAGCTAATCCCTGACCTCTCTCCCTGCATTGCTCAGCCCACATGCAGACCTTGGTGGTAGGTATGATGTGTCCACGTGCCTGGGCTGAAACACCCTAAATTCCCTGAGATGGTGAAGAGGGGAAATAGGAGCAGCCTGCTCGCACAGAACCTGGATGGGAGAGATGACACCAAACAATCAAACTTGAAACCACACTTATCTTTCTGAGCTGGAACAGACAACCTTCCTTCCTAGCTTCCAAGACCAAAGTGATTCCTATAATCCGCTCAGAGCACTGGGCTGGAGTGCTTTTTAAACTAATGACCCCACCCAGTGCACCTGATGGGAGGCGGATCCAGCACGGCTCCAAAACAAACACTAAACTCGTGCTGCTATTCTGGCCGACCTCCGCACATAGTCAGGGCGGGGCATGACAGTACCCCCCCTTCTACGGGTGACCTTCGGACACCCCGGACCAACCTTATCCGGATGGGACCTATGAAAAGCCCTCACCAGTCGGCTGACATCTAGAGCCGGAACCCACGTCCTCTCCTCAGGGCCGTATCCCCTCCAGTGCACCAGGTACTGAAGGGAACCCCGAAGAATTCTAGAGTCGAGAATCCTGGAGATCTCGAACTCCAAGTTTCCCTCGACTAGAAGAGGAGGAGGAGGCAATGGCGATGGTTGCACCGGTTTCACGTATTTTTTTAGTAACAACCTGTGGAACACATCATGGATCCTCCAAGTCTGCGGAAGATCCAGCCGAAACGCTACAGGATTGATCACCGCAGAAATTTTATATGGACCAATAAATCTTGGACCCAGTTTCCAAGATGGCACTCTTAATTTGATATTTTTAGTGGACAACCGCACCAGATCACCCACACACAGGTCCGGACCAGTCACACGTCTCATGTCAGCCATTCGTTTATACCTCTCACCCATCCTCTCCAAATTCCCTTGAATCCTCTGCCAGATGGAGGATAAGGCAGAAGAGAATCTCTCCTCCTCTGGCATCCCAGAGGAACCAGTCCCAGAAAAGGTACCAAACTGAGGATGGAAACCGTATGCGCCAAAAAATGGCGACTTACCCGTGGACTCCTGTCTACGGTTATTCAACGCAAATTCTGCTAAGGACAAGAATGAGGACCAGTCCTCCTGATTCTCAGCCACAAAGCACCTCAAGTAGGTCTCCAGGTTTTGATTAGTACGCTCCGTCTGACCATTCGACTGCGGATGAAAAGCCGAAGAGAATGAAAGTTGAATGCCAAGCCAAGAGCAGAACGCCCTCCAAAACCTGGAGACAAACTGTGTGCCCCTATCAGAGACCACATCCAAAGGAATACCATGCAATTTCACAATATTATCCACAAAAATCTGCGCCAGAGTCTTAGCGTTAGGCAAACTAGTTAGCGATATAAAGTGAGCCATTTTACTGAAACGGTCAACTACCACCAAAATCACTGTTCTCCCGGAGGAACTCGGCAGATCCGTAATAAAGTCCATAGACAAATGCGTCCAAGGACGAGACGTAATAGACAATGGAAGAAGTGAACCAGCCGGTCAAGTATGAGCAACCTTTGACCGAGCGCAGGTTTCACAGGCTGTCACGTAATTCTCAATGCTCTTATGTAACCCTGGCCACCAGAACCTCCGGGACACCAGATCACAGGTGGACTTACCACCAGGATGTCCAGCAAGGACAGTATCGTGATGTTCCTTGAACACCTTGTATCGCAGGCCCTCAGGAACAAACAACCTCCCTGGCGGACAAGAACCAGGAGCCCCCTCCTGGGCTCCCAACACCTCCATCTCCAATTCAGGGTATAGAGCGGAGACCACCACCCCATCCGCTAAAATCAGCGCAGGATCCTCTGAATCACCTCCCCCAGGAAAGCTGCGAGACAAGGCATCTGCCTTGACGTTCTTGACCCCTGTGCGAAAGGTAACCACAAAATTGAACCTGGTAAAAAACAGTGACCATCTGGCCTGCCTAGGGTTCAGACGCTTGGCAGATTGCAGGTAAGCCAAATTCTTATGGTCTGTATATACCGTAACGGGGTGAGACGCCCCCTCCAACCAGTGACGCCATTCCTCAAAGGCCAACTTGATAGCCAACAACTCTCTATCTCCAACATCATAATTCCTCTCAGGGACCGAGAGCTTCTTGGAGAAAAAGGCACACGGGACCCACTTGCCAGGGGATGAACCCTGTGACAACACCGCACCAACCCCCACCTCTGATGCATCAACCTTCACTACAAATGGCAGAAAAACAAAGGAAATGGAGCTCAAAGTACCAAATGATAAATATTAACTTTTAGTAACATAGTAACATAGTAACATAGTACATAAGGCCGAAAAAAGACATTTGTCCATCCAGTTCGGCCTGTTATCCTGCAAGTTGATCCAGAGGAAGGCAAAAAACCCTGTGAGGTAGAAGCCAATTTTCTCCACTTTAGGGGAATAAAAAATTTCTTCCCGACTCCAATCAGAATAACTCCCTGGATCAACGACCCCTCTCTAGTAGCTATAGCCTGTAATATTATTACGCTCTAGAAACACATCCAGGCCCCTCTTGAATTCCTTTATTGTACTCACCATCACCACCTCCTCAGGCAGAGAGTTCCATAGTCTCACTGCTCTTACCGTAAAGAATCCTCTTCTATGTTTGTGTACAAACCTTCTTTCCTCCAGACGCAGAGGATGTCCCCTCGTCACAGTCACAGTCCTGGGGATAAATAGCTGATGGGATAGATCTCTGTACTGACCCCTGATATATTTATACATATTAATTAGATCTCCCCTCAGTCGTCTTTTTTCTAAAGTGAATAACCCTAATTTTGATAATCTTTCAGGGTACTGTAGTTGCCCCATTTCAGTTATTACTTTAGTTGCCCTCCTCTGAACCCTCTCCAGCTCTGCTATGTCTGCCTTGTTTACAGGAGCCCAGAACTGTACACAGTACTCCATGTGTGGTCTGACTAGCGATTTGTAAAGTGGTAGGACTATGTTCATATCACGGGAATCTATGCCCCTTTTGATGCAACCCATTATCTTGTTGGCCTTGGCAGCTGCCTGACACTGGTTTTTGCTGTTTAGTTTGCTGTTTATTAAAATTCCTAGATCCTTTTCCATGTCAGTGTTACCGAGTGTTTTACCATTTAGTATGTACGGGTGACTTGCATTTTTCCTTCCCATGTGCATAACCTTACATTTATCAGTGTTAAACCTCATCTGCCACTTATCTGCCCAAGCCTCCAATCTATCCAGATCCCTCTGTAGTAGTATACTGTCCTCTTCAGTGTAAATTACTTTACACAGTTTAGTGTCATCTGCGAAAATTGATACTTTACTATGCAAGCCTTCTACAAGATCATTAATAAATATATTGAAGAGAATAGGGCCCAATACTGACCCCTGAGGTACCCCACTAATGACAGTGACCCAATCTGAATGTGTACCGTTAATAACCACCCTCTGTTTTCTATCACTCAGCCAGTTACTTACCCACATACAGATGTTTTCTCCCAGTCCGAGCATTCTCATTTTATATACTAACCTTTTATGCGGTACAGTGTCAAATGCTTTGGAGAAGTCCAGATATACGACATCCATTGATTCGCCGCTGTCAAGTCTAGAACTTACCTCCTCATAGAAACTGATTAAATTAGTTTGACATGACCGATCCCTCACGAAGCCATGCTGATATGGCGTTATTTGCTTATTTCCGTTGAGATGCTCTAATATAGCATCTCTCAGAAAACCTTCAAACAGTTTACCCACAACAGATGTTAAACTTACCGGCCTATAGTTTCCAGGCTCTGTTTTTGGCCCCTTTTTGAATATTGGCACCACATATGCCACGCGCCAATCCTGTGGGACATTCCCTGTCAGTATAGAGTCTGCAAATATCAGAAATAAGGGTCTGGCTATGACATTACTTAATTCCTTTAGGATACGGGGGTGTATGCCATCCGGTCCTGGCGATTTGTCTATTTTAATCTTTTTAAGCCGCTGATGTACTTCTTCCTGGGTCAGACAGGACACTTTTAATGGGGAATTTATTTTTGCATTCTGCATGTCATCTGACCATTTATTTTCCTCAGTGAATACATTGGAGAAAAAAATATTTAACAGCTTTGCTTTCTCCTCGTCGCTCTCTGCGACTCCCCCCTCATTACTCTTTAAAGGGCCAACACCTTTAGCTTTATACTTTTTAACATTTATATAATTGAAGAACATTTTAGGGTTGGTTTTACTCTTTTTGGCAATTAATCTCTCGGTCTCTAGTTTGGCCGCTTTTATTTGTTTTTTACATGTTCTATTTTTTTCCTTATAGTTTTTCAGTGCTTCCGTGCAACCCTCCTGTTTTAGTGTTTTATATGCTTTCTTTTTGTCATTTATTGCTTTCTTTACAGTTCTATTTATCCACATTGGTTTCTTTTTGTTCCTTAACCTTTTATTACCATACGGTATGTACCTCTGACAATGAGTTTTTAGGATGTTTTTAAAGATATCCCATTTTGTGTCTGTATTTGTGAGGACTTTGTCCCAGTTAGTTTGGCCTATGGCCTCTCTTAGTTGGCTAAATTTAGCTTTTTTGAAGTTTGGTATTTTTGTTCCTCCCTGTAGAAACGCTCTTTTGAATGATAATTGGAAGGTTATTACTTTATGGTCACTATTTCCCAGGTGTCCCCCGACCTGCACGTCTGTTGTTCTGTCAGGTCTATTGGTTAATACTAAGTCCAGTATGGCCGTCCCTCTAGTCGGGTCCTGAACCAGTTGGGAGAGGTAATTGTCTTTGGTTATAGCCACGAACCTGTTTCCCTTATGAGATATACAAGTTTCAGTTTCCCAGTCTATATCTGGGTAGTTGAAGTCCCCCATAATAACCACCTCATTATGATTTGCCGCCTCGTCTATCTCGTTTAGTAGTAGATTTTCTGTGGACTCTGGTATATTAGGTGGTTTATAGTAAACTCCTATTAGTAATTTATTGTTGTTTTTAGCTCCATGTATCTCTACCCATAGTGACTCCACATGTTCATGTCCCTCACTCATATCTTCTCGGACTGTGGGCTTTAGACAGGACTTTATATAAAGGCAGACCCCTCCCCCTCTCCGGTTTTGACGATCCTTTCTAAACAGACTGTAACCTTGTACATTAACTGCCCAGTCATAGCTATCATCCAGCCATGTCTCAGTTATTCCCACTATGTCATAGTCCTCCTCACACATCACTAATTCCAGTTCACCAGTTTTATTAGTCAGGCTTCTGGCATTAGTATACATACATTTGAGAGGTTTATGTATATTTTTTACCCTACACCTTTCCTTCTGAATTGTTCTAGTCCCTCCTTCCATTCCTCCCCCATTCTTATTACCTTGCCCCCTGTCTCTATCTGCACTATCTTCCCCTCCTATAACGTAATTACCCTCCCCCCCAGTCCCTAGTTTAAACACTCCTCCAACCTTCTAGCCATCTTTCTCCCCAGCACAGCTGCCCCTTCCCCATTGAGGTGCAGCCCGTCCCTACGATAGAGCCTGTTGCCGATAGAAAAATCGGCCCAGTTCTCCAGGAACCCAAACCCCTCCATCCTACACCAGTTCTTGAGCCACTTGTTAATCTCCCTAATCTCCCATTGCCTTTCTTGTGTGGCTCGTGGTACAGGCAGTATTTCAGAAAATACTACCTTAGAGGTCCTTGCCCTCAGCTTTTGACCTAAATCCCTGAAATCATTTTTAAGGACTCTCCACCTACCTCTAACTTTGTCATTGGTTCCGATATGGACCATGACCGCTGGATCGTCTCCAGCCCCTCCCAGTAATCTGTCAACCCGATCCGCGATGTGTCGAACTCTAGCGCCAGGAAGACAGCACACTGTTCGGCGATCACGGTCTTTGTGACAGATTTCCCTATCTGTTCCCCTAATAATGGAGTCTCCCACTACCAGCACCTGTCTGGCCTGCCCTGCTCTCCTGGTTCCCTGCTTACTGGAGCTGACATTCCCCTGACTGGCAGAGGAAGTGTCTGGCTGCAGCAGTGCCGTCCCCGGACTGACATCCCCCTCATCTGCCAAACGTGCAAACTTGTTGGGGTGTGTCAGATCAGGGCTAGCCTCCCTGGCACTCTTCCCTCTACCCCGCTTTCTAACTTTTACCCAGCTAGCTACCTCACTTTCCTCAGCCTCCTCTCTGTCACCCTCCCCCTCATCTACCCCAAAGAGTGCTTGCTCGGTGAGAAGCAAACTCTTTTGCAAATTATCAATGCCTCTCAGTGTTGCAACTTGCCCATTTAGAGACTCGATCTGCGATTCCAAACGGGTAATTTGCTCACATCTAGAACAAAGATATACACCCTCGAACGGCTGTTCCAGGACTGCATACATCATGCAAGATGTGCACTGGACTGCGTTGTAAATTGTGCAACACATACTAAATGGGGATTACAACAGTAAAAAAGTAAAACAGTATAAATGATTTAGACCCTGTCTGCTGTAGTTGAAGGACCACGTAAAATTAAGCCAACAACACACAAGGAAATTATATCCAACCTTAGTTTCCAAACTCCTTTTCTTAAACTCCTTATTTTTTAACTCCACTTAATAAGAAGCCACTTAGTAGAGCAAGCCTCAGAAAGAGCAGGCTCTGAAGAGTATAAGTGGCTCAATTTATAGCACCTGGTTGCCCCAGGCACTCGCCTTAATTAAGCAGAGAAAAAATAAATTAAAAAAAAAACGATTTTAAATGCAAGTACAAAATACAAACACTTAACTTTCAATGTTCTCTGCTGCAATCCACACTCAGCCACCTGCAATCACTCCCACAAAACCACACACAGCTCTAGAACTCCTTATTTTTTAACTCCACTTAATAGGAAGCCACTTAGTAGAGCAAGCCTCAGAAAGAGCAGGCTCTGAAGAGTATAAGTGGCTCAATTTATAGCACCTGGTTGCCCCAGGCACTCGCCTTAATTAACCACCTCCGGACAGACGCGTCCTGGAGGTGGTTGATTCATTCCTCCTGGACGCGCCGGCGCGTCCTCTCGCGAGACGCGAGATTTCCTGTGAACGCGCGCACACAGGCGCGCGCGCTCACAGGAACGGAAGGTAAGAGAGTTGATCTCCAGCCTGCCAGCGGCGATCGTTCGCTGGCAGGCTGGAGATGTGTTTTTTTTAACCCCTAACATGTATATTAGACGCTGTTTTGATAACAGCGTCTAATATACCTGCTACCTGGTCCTCTGGTGGTCCCCTTTGTTTGGATCGACCACCAGAGGACACAGGTAGCTCAGTAAAGTCCCACCAAGCACCACTACACTACACTACACCCCCCCCGTCACTTATTAACCCCTTATTAGCCCCTGATCACCCCTAATCACCCCTGATCACCCCATATAGACTCCCTGATCACCCCCCTGTCATTGATTACCCCCCTGTCATTGATCAACCCCCTGTAAAGCTCCATTCAGATGTCCGCATGATTTTTACGGATCCACTGATAGATGGATCGGATCCGCAAAACGCATCCGGACGTCTGAATGAAGCCTTACAGGGGCATGATCAATGACTGTGGTTATCACCCCATATAGACTCCCTGATCACCCCCCTGTCATTGATTACCCCCCTGTAAAGCTCCATTCAGACGTCCGCATGATTTTTACGGATCCACTGATAGATGGATCGGATCCGCAAAACGCATCCGGACGTCTGAATGAAGCCTTACAGGGGCATGATCAATGACTGTGGTGATCACCCCATATAGACTCCCTGATCACCCCCCTGTCATTGATTACCCCCCTGTCATTGATCACCCCCCTGTAAAGCTCCATTCAGACGTCCGCATGATTTTTACGGATCCACTGATAGATGGATCGGATCCGCAAAACGCATCCGGACGTCTGAATGAAGCCTTACAGGGGCATGATCAATGACTGTGGTTATCACCCCATATAGACTCCCTGATCACCCCCCTGTCATTGATTACCCCCCTGTAAAGCTCCATTCAGACGTCCGCATGATTTTTACGGATCCACTGATAGATGGATTGGATCCGCAAAACGCATCCGGACGTCTGAATGAAGCCTTACAGGGGCATGATCAATGACTGTGGTGATCACCCCATATAGACTCCCTGATCACCCCCCTGTCATTGATTACCCCCCTGTCATTGATCACCCCCCTGTAAAGCTCCATTCAGACGTCCGCATGATTTTTACGGATCCACTGATAGATGGATCGGATCCGCAAAACGCATCCGGACGTCTGAATGAAGCCTTACACGGGCGTGATCAATGACTGTGGTTATCACCCCATATAGACTCCCTGATCACCCCCCTGTCATTGATCACCACCCCTGTCATTGATCACCCCCCCTGTCATTGATCACCCCCCCTGTCATTGATCACCCCCCTGTCATTGATCACCCCCCTGTCATTGATCACCCCCCTGTCATTGATCAACCCCTGTCATTGATCACCCCCTGTCATTGATCAACCCCCCTGTCATTGATCACCCCCCCTGTCATTGATCACCCCCTGTCATTGATCACCCCCCTGTCATTGATCACCCCCCTGTCATTGATCACCCCCCTGTCATTGATCAACCCCCCTGTCATTGATCACCCCCCTGTCATTGATCACCCCCCTGTCATTGATCACCCCCCTGTAAGGCTCCATTCAGACATTTTTTTGGCCCAAGTTAGCGGAATTATTATTTTTTTTTCTTACAAAGTCTCATATTCCACTAACTTGTGACAAAAAATTAAATCTCACATGAACTCACCATACCCCTCACGGAATCCAAATGCGTAAAATTTTTTAGACATTTATATTCCAGACTAAATACCCCACATGTGACCCCATTTCGGAAAGAAGACACCCCCAGGTATTCCGTGAGGGGCATATTGAGTCCATGAAAGATTGAAATTTTTGTCCCAAGTTAGCGGAACGGGAGACTTTGTGAGAAAAAAATAAAAAATATCAATTTCCGCTAACTTGTGCCAAAAAAAAAAAATTTCTATGAACTCGCCATGCCCCTCATTGAATACCTTGGGGTGTCTTCTTTCCAAAATGGGGTCACATGTGGGGTATTTATCCTGCCCTGGCATTCTAGGGGCCCCAAAGCGTGAGAAGAAGTCTGGTATCCAAATGTCTAAAAATGCCCTCCTAAAAGGAATTTGGGCCCCTTTGCGCATCTAGGCTGCAAAAAAGTGTCACACATCTGGTATCTCCGTACTCAGGAGAAGTTGGGGAATGTGTTTTGGGGTGTCATTTTACATATACCCATGCTGGGTGAGATAAATATCTTGGTCAAATGCCAACTTTGTATAAAAAAATGAGAAAAGTTGTCTTTTGCCAAGATATTTCTCTCACCCAGCATGGGTATATGTAAAAAGACACCCCAAAACACATTCCCCAACTTCTCCCGAGTACGGAGATACCAGATGTGTGACACTTTTTTGCAGCCTAGGTGGGCAAAGGGGCCCATATTCCAAAGAGCACCTTTCGGATTTCACTGGTCATTTACCTACTTACCACACATTAGGGCCCCTGGAAAATGCCAGGGCAGTATAACTACCCCACAAGTGACCCCATTTTGGAAAGAAGACACCCCAAGGTATTCCGTGAGGGGCATGGCGAGTTCCTAGAATTTTTTATTTTTTGTCACAAGTTAGTGGAAAATGATGATTTTTTTTTTTTTTTTTTTTTTCATACAAAGTCTCATATTCCACTAACTTGTGACAAAAAATAAAAACTTCCATGAACTCACTATGCCCATCAGCGAATACCTTGGGGTCTATTCTTTCCAAAATGGGGTCACTTGTGGGGTAGGTATAATGCCCTGGTATTTTAGGGGCCCAAATGTGTGGTAAGGAGTTTGAAATCAAATTCTGTAAAAAATGACGAGTGAAATCCGAAAGGTGCTCTTTGGAATATGGGCCCCTTTGCCCACCTAGGCTGCAAAAAAGTGTCACACATCTGGTATCTCCGTACTCAGGAGAAGGTGGGGAATGTGTTTTGGGGTGTCATTTTACATATACCCATGCTGGGTGAGATAAATATCTTGGTCAAATGCCAACTTTGTATAAAAAAATGGGAAAAGTTGTCTTTTGCCAAGATATTTCTCTCACCCAGCATGGGTATATGTAAAAAGACACCCCAAAACACATTCCCCAACTTCTCCTGAGTACGGAGATACCACATGTGTGGCACTTTTTTGCAGTCTAGGTGGGCAAAGGGGCCCATATTCCAAAGAGCACCTTTTGGATTTCACTGGTCATTTACCTACTTACCACACATTAGGGCCCCTGGAAAATGCCAGGGCAGTATAACTACCCCACAAGTGACCCCATTTTGGAAAGAAGACACCCCAAGGTATTCCGTGAGGGGCATGGCGAGTTCCTAGAATTTTTTATTTTTTGTCACAAGTTAGTGGAAAATGATGATTTTTTTTATATATTTTTTTTTTTCATGCAAAGTCTCATATTCCACTAACTTGTGACAAAAAATAAAAACTTCCATGAACTCACTATGCCCATCAGCGAATACCTTGGGGTCTCTTCTTTCCAAAATGGGGTCACTTGTGGGGTAGCTATACTGCACTGGCATTCTAGGGGCCCAAATGTGTGGTAAGGAGTTTGAAATCAAATTCTGTAAAAAATGACGAGTGAAATCCGAAAGGTGCTCTTTGGAATATGGGCCCCTTTGCCCACCTAGGCTGCAAAAAAGTGTCACACATCTGGTATCTCCGTATTCAGGAGAAGTTGGGGAATGTGTTTTGGGGTGTCTTTTTACATATACCCATGCTGGGTGAGAGAAATATCTTGGCAAAAGACAACTTTTCCCATTTTTTTATACAAAGTTGGCATTTGACCAAGATATTTATCTCACCCAGCATGGGTATATGTAAAATGACACCCCAAAACACATTCCCCAACTTCTACTGAATACGGAGATACCAGATGTGTGACACTTTTTTGCAGCCTAGGTGGGCAAAGGGGCCCACATTCCAAAGAGCACCTTTCGGATTTCACTGGTCAGTTTTTACAGAATTTGATTTCAAACTCCTTACCACACATTTGGGCCCCTAGAATGCCAGGGCAGTATAACTACCCCACAAGTGACCCCATTTTGGAAAGAAGAGACCCCAAGGTATTTCGTGATGGGCATAGTGAGTTCATGGAAGTTTTTATTTTTTGTCACAAGTTAGTGGAATATGAGACTTTGTAAGAAAAAAAAAAAAAAAAAAAATCATCATTTTCCGCTAACTTGTGACAAAAAATAAAAAGTTCTATGAACTCACTATGCCCATCAGCGAATACCTTAGGGTGTGTACTTTCCGAAATGGGGTCATTTGTGGGGTGTTTGTACTGTCTGGGCATTGTAGAACCTCAGGAAACATGACAGGTGCTCAGAAAGTCAGAGCTGCTTCAAAAAGCGGAAATTCACATTTTTGTACCATAGTTTGTAAACGCTATAACTTTTACCCAAACCATTTTTTTTTTACCCAAACATTTTTTTTTTATCAAAGACATGTAGAACAATAAATTTAGAGCAAAATTTATATATGGATGTCATTTTTTTTGCAAAATTTTACAACTGAAAGTGAAAAATGTCATTTTTTTGCAAAAAAATCGTTAAATTTCGATTAATAACAAAAAAAGTAAAAATGTCAGCAGCAATGAAATACCACCAAATGAAAGCTCTATTAGTGAGAAGAAAAGGAGGTAAAATTCATTTGGGTGGTAAGTTGCATGACCGAGCAATAAATGGTGAAAGTAGTGTAGGTCAGAAGTGTAAAAAGTGGCCTGGTCTTTCAGGGTGTTTAAGCACTGGGGGCTGAGGTGGTTAAGCAGAGAAAAAAAAAAAAAAAAACGATTCCTCAGTAGAATAA